>NC_140995.1:71058892-71126470 GCF_052327205.1 Somniosus microcephalus | reverse complement strand
GCTCGCTCTCTTCCCCCCCAGTCGCTCGCTCTCTTCCCCCCCAGTCGCTCGCTCTCTTCCCCCCAGTCGCTCGCTCTCTTCCCCCCCAGTCGCTCGCTCTCTTCCCCCCCAGTCGCTCGCTCTCTTCCCCCCCAGTCGCTCGCTCTCTTCCCCCCCAGTCGCTCGCTCTCTTCCCCCCCAGTCGCTCGCTCTCTTCCCCCCCAGTCGCTCGCTCTCTTCCCCCCCCAGTCGCTCGCTCTCTTCCAACAACAACATGCCCTCGAAAAAGCCTCGGCACCGCCGGGCACTTCAGCTAGTCTATATATATATAAAGCGATGCGTCTGTCCTTATGTCCGTCTGTCTTTCCTCGGGTGTGTGTCTGTCCGGCTATGCGCTCAAAAGTTATACCGCGTACCTACGCACGCGTTACCTCCGAAGAAAGCTTACGGTTCCGGGACGGTCGTAAGCGTATTTACTTTTCGGTCGGATGAAAATTGTTCGCGCCTTATGCGAAAAACCTTCAAAATTAAACTCATTATCTGCTAGCATTGATTGACTGACGTCAAGGTTCGACCAAACCTGTGCCGTCACGATTGACCAATCCTACAGTACGGTCCCCTGATGGTTGGCCAATCGGTGTGTGTGTGTGGGCGGGACTAATCGTTTTCATCTCGGGGATCTGCCAGCCATTGTTTCACTTCAGCTTCCAGCTCAAATGACTTCAGCTTCCAGCTAAAACTACTTTGAAAGTTAGTATCTCTTTTAAAAATAACATAAGATTTACCAAAAACGTTTTATAAGTACTTTCACTTTCATCTTTCAAGCTTTTAAAAGGTAGACAGACAGGGACACAGACAGGGCCCTAAAGCCTGGGACTCGATTTAAAATGTTGCCCGGCACCAGATTCACAAAGGGACACAGACAGGGCCCCAAAGCCTGGCACTCGATTTAAACCGCCCGCCCCAAAACAGCCCTGGCAACGCCGGGCTCCCCCCAGCTAGTTTTTAATAAAGGAAGCCCTGGAGCACAAAGATACCAAGCAAATGAAGGGACGTAAATATAGAGTGGCCCTGTCGCAAGGCTAGAGTCACCCAGAGGGAAGAAAACAATTACATCTGGCTTCCTCCTCAGCACCTCTTGGCTCAAGTGCTCTCGTTGCACTACAGGAAGCTCCTCTAATTGAACGACAGCTCATGGTCTTATGAGGCTGTGCACGGATGGTATGCAGGCTCTGAGCATGCTCGGCGCTTCCCATCCACATTGCAGCTCACTGAATGCATTGGGAATGGAACTCAAGAAGCTCAACACCATCCAGGACAAAGCAGCCTGCTTGATTGGCACCCCATCCATCACCTTAAACATTCACTCCCTCCACCACCGGCGTACCGTGGCTGCAGCGTGTACCATCTACAAGATGCACTGCAGCAACTCACCAAGGCTTCTTCGACAGCACCTCCCAACCCCGCAACCTCTTCCACCTAGAAGGACAAGGGCAGCAGGCGCATGGGAACACCACCACCTCCAAGTTCCCCTCCAAGTCACACACCATCCTGACTTAGAGGTATATTGCTGATCCTTCATCGCTGGGTCAAAATCCTGGAACTCCCTTCCTAACAGCACTGTGGGAGTACCATCATCGCACGGACTGCAGCGGTTCAAGAAGGCAGCTCACCACCACCTTCTCAAGGGCAACTAGGATGGGCAATAAATGCTGACATTGCTAGCGATGCCCTGATCCCATAAACGAATAAAGAAATAAAAAGGTCTCGGGTAATCAACAACATGGAGCCCCAGTGCATTGCAGTGGTTCAGGCATCTCTCATCACACTTGTAGGTCTCCACTGTGGGGGGTGAGACATGCAGCTGTTCTGAAAATTAGGAACCTCATACAAGGTAGGAGATTATTATCCAATTTGTGGTTTCTCTTTTCCCCATGCTATCCTTTGAGATTTGGTAATGACCGACTGGTTTCAAAGCTAGTGCGGCGACTAGAAACTTTTAGTTTTGTTATTTGTAGCTATATTTTATTCACATATACTTGCTTCTGGGGGGGAAAAAAGCAAGACATGGATAGCAGGCAATTGTGCTTAACAATTCTGGTGTATAAGTTGAACCATTAGGCATGTTTTTATGTTCTAAATAAAGATGTACAACAGATAGGGATTTCACTAGCTGTGATACGGTGTACAGTAGTGTAAGAAACAACTATTAGATTCATGAAGTTTGACTCTTAGAACAGAAATTAAAACTGCAGTCAGGAACAGATGGGGGAAGGGTCAGCAAGGCCAATTAACAAACACCAAAATGATACGGTCAGGGAAACAGGGAGGATAGCACCTGCTAGATAATAAGGAGCCATAAAATGCCCTTGAAGAAACTTGACAAAACATTCCTCAGAAACTTGATAAGAGGAAAGTGCTCGGCAGCCATGTAGAAAGAGACAGTGAGAGATGTTTTCCCACATCACACTTGGGATAAAGAGTATAGGTGATTGACATTAAATAAATCACGGCCCACCGAAATAACTATAAATATAGTGGGCTGAGAGCAGAAGGCAGACAGCGAGGGGCGAAGGCTTCTTCGAGGTGGAAATCAATGCTGGCTCAGGCCTAACACCTTGACTAAGTTTAGCCTCTGAGGTGGATCAGTGCTGGCTTATGCCTAACACCTCCAACAGCCAGGGGGACGAATCAACAGAGGTGACTGCTGTTACTGACTGCAGAGACTTGCTGACCCAAGACCTCCACACTGCCTCATCAGACATCCAACCAATCATCCGTCCGGTCGTGGCATTCCGCTTCGGGAGTCGTAGATCGCTTTCTACTGTCACTGGTTGTATGTCTATTATACTCAGCTTAAACCATATGTAATATCTGATTATACTTTAAAACTGTAGCTCTTTAATAAAAGCCTTACAACTTCTAAAGCCCTGTTGAGTAATCTGTGTGAGCCTGTGATCTGGATCTTAGTGGTGTCAGAAGTGGGATCACAGAGTTAGGATTTGTAAGGTTCCAGTCGGGGTGACCAGCTGGACCGGTCAAACACACGTGATCGTTGCTTAGACCGAGTATAGTGTTGTATTCTCTCTGAAAGAAGGGAGCGGTAAAGAGCTTGTTGAAAGGTAAAACCAGAAATACAATGGCGTTGGCATATCATCGACCATTATTAATAGACAGCCTGGCAGAAAAAGTCGGTAAGGCTGCGGCCACGGGCGTTCTAGGAATTTTGGAAGATCGTAGCAGGAACTATGATTGCATTCTTGACAAACTTTCAACAGACATCCACCAAAACAAACTTAAGTTGAAGGAGGGCTGGGATCAGTTGGCGTACAGGGCACACCTGTGTGCTGAACAAGTAAATCTGGAGGCAAAAGGATTAAGGGAGTTAACGCATCAGCTGAAGCAGGACAACTCCGAGCTTCGCACCCAGCTGGCCTGGGAGCAAAGAGAGAATGAGAAAGCACAGCGTGCCCAAAGGAAGCTAGACCAGATCCGAGATAATGACATTGAGTTACAGGTAGAGAACCGTAGGTTGAGGGAGGAGTTGGAAGACGCAAGGGGGACAGTAAGGGAACTGAAGCGACAGCAAAGCACCGCTTCCCCTGAGGCAGACCACGCCCTGTGCCTAGAAAAAATCAAACAGCTTCAGGTACAAATTAGCCAACAGCGAGCAGTAGTGGCAGCTGTCTCCAAAATTAAACCGGCAGATCCCGACTCTTGTTGGGACGGTTTTGGACAGAGCCCTATTCCCTCTGCTCCCCCGGCTCCACCTTCGTTGTTAGCGGGGGCCGAGGCAGACAAGATGCCAGTGTGCGTGATCACCCAATCAATGGCGGAATCCGAATCCTCGGTTCCAGCCCCCACACACAGATCCTCAGAGAACGAAGGAGCAGAGAAGGCCCCCTTGAGCACTAGTAATAGGATAGAGACAACTACCTGATGGCCCCTTACTGCAGTCGAGGTCGGGACACTAAAAAAATAACTTGGGGGTATTGGGAGTCCGCACAGACCCCCTCGAGCTCAAGCAGCGTTGGAGGATTTTTAAAATTTCTCATCCAGAATTAGAGGGGAGTGACCTTAAACAGGTCCTCTTGGAGGCATGTTCCACAGAACTGAAACAAGAAATGGGTCCGGGCATTATAGAAGGGGGCGATGTTGAGGATATGGAGGCGGAGATATGCCGGGTGTTGGGGGAGGGTAGCCTGGATTTCCACCAACTCCTTGCTAATGCCAAACGGCCCTGCGGAGAGCCCGACCGTTTTCGGGCAGAGACTTCACGATATCTCTCAGCGCACCAGAAGGGGGAGAGGGGAACACTACGACAACCCGGACTTCAAAACCCTTTTCCTTAATGGCCTCCAACGCGCTAGGTGTTTGTTTCTAAAGACACCCATTGGGAAAAACTGCAGATTTGCACCCAGGCTGCGTGGGACCAGACCCGTGCCAACATCCCTCAAGGCGCAGTAGCGGCCGTTGAAGGCCCACTGCCTAATCAGGGGTCAGGGGAGCCCAGAACATCCGCGCTGGGGAAAAATAGCTCAATACGCTGCTATCGCTGTCGGCGTCTAGGCCACTATGCCCGCCAATGCCGCAACTCCCCCTCCCCAAGGCAGGTAGGCCCTGACGCAACCAACCAGCGACTTGAAAGAGTGGAGGCAGCCCTAGCCGCCCTAAGCGTCAGTCAGAAAGCCCTACCGGTCTCCATGGTACAACAGCAGAATGGGTCACTTCCTCCACCACCCGCATTATGACCCCTGGGGTTAAAGGGGGAGGGGCTTCCCCTCTCCAACACAATGAGCTCGCTAGGCCGGTAGTCCACATTGTTGATTCAGGAGGCCATTAGCAACTAATGCTGGTTGACTCTGGCTCCTCTGTCACCATCATCCATGATCCCCACCCCGACCCCACTAAGGGTGTGCCCCAGCTCCTATCAGGCTTCGACAATTCAACCCAGACGACCATACAAGGGTCTCTTCCCATAGTATTGGACATAGGAGGGGCGCAGGTCGCGGTTCAAAACCCCGTCTATATGTCCGTGTGATGGGCCTTCAATAACCACAAAACTAGAAGTTATAGACTTAAACAAGTTGGCTTTTAATCACTAAGATCAGAGCTAACATCTCAACACGCCGACTGGTTCACAGGAATGAGTCATACAGATCCTGGGATCTTTATGTAAGAGAAGTCAGGGGCGGAGCCAAGACCTGGAACCTTCCAGGTTAGTCGGGAAAGAGGAAGTGAAACTATACACAGTGGGGGAGGGTAATATACATGAGTGCAAAACGAATACAGAATCAAGACAAACAGATTTCATTACACCGTGCATACTGGGCAGGGAATATTAGGCAGTGATGTGCTCGGCAGTCATCGGGCAGTGATTGATTATGCCAACAATTGTATCTGGTGGAACCTTCAAAACGGACCCCCTGTAGTACGAGCACGGGAGGAGGGGGGGCTAAAGGTAGCATGCCAATGTATTAAAGATCGAAATAGCGTAACACCAAACTTCCAATTGGGAAAGGGAAATTATAAAGACCGGGGATTCGGTTTCAGGAATCAGGTTAGGATTACACCAGAGCGCATAGGAATCCCCTACCTAGGGCAAAACCAGGACACACTAAACTGGCCAAAACTGAGCCAGAGGCACAGAGGGATGATAGGATGTCTTAATGCAGGCCTCCGGGACCATTCAGGTAGCAGGGAGGGAAGGGTCCAACAGATTGCGATATATAAAGAGGAGAAAGGCAAGAGCCAGGAACCAAGCAGCACCAGAGTAAGGGAATGCCCGCTGCTAGATAAAGGGCTAAAGAATGGGTTAGTGGTCACCCGCACCGAAAAGAAGCTACACAATGACGTGAGATATGAGGTAGTGCCCGTTCTACTCCACTTCAGGGACATCCCTCTCCCGCAGGGGCTGTGTCCCGCAGGATACCGCATCTACTTCAATCAGCTGGTGGGAGAGACAGTGAGGGATTTCTTAGGGAAAAAACAGGCACAAGATAACTGGGGATCATGGGACAAGGAAGAGGTAGCAGCAAAAGTAAATATGACCAGAGCCAGAACAAAAAGGGGATTGGGGGAGTGGGTCGGAATAGGGGCAGTGGCGGGGACAGCTGCCTGGAATTTGGTCGATGTAGAAAACATGTGGGAACACAATGAGAGGACAATTAAAAGGGATTCTATCGGGAATAAACAAAGAAGGGCGGGATGTGATCCAAGAACTGTCCCAAAATCTCAGTCAGAGGCGAGGTAAAGGTGTTCCAACAAATAGAAAAAACAGTTAATGAAATCATCAAAGACAAGGGGGGAAGCAGAGAAAAACATATCCAGGGCTATGGTCTGTTCTGTTTATGGGAGTTATATGCTCAGCCAGATAGCAGACGGACTCCGACATAGGAGATAATCGAATTCTATCCTTCATAAATGACGATAGCGAAATACTGCAGATGCTGGAAATCCGAAATGACAGCCTGATTAGTAGATGGTTCGCCGGGCACAATTACACCAGAGGAGTCAGACAGCACGGGCTATCTTATCTAGTTAAAGGGAACGGGGTTCAGGGAAGCGTGGTACCAGTGGTTTTGTGGCTACCACACCTCCAGGCAGAAGGCGAGTGGGAAGTATTCAAGATAGAATCCATAGGGACATCCACACGTCATATGAAACTCCCCCCCCCCCCGATCCTGATAACCAAGATCAGACATGGGATAGCCCCAACACCGAATGCTGCTCCGAGCGAGGCGGGGCCAATTTGTGCCGCTGCAATGTAAGGAATCCGGGAAAGCCAGCCTGTGGCTTCACCCTGGATCCAGAGTCGCCCACGTGCGACATAAACATCCAGCGATGGGGGCCAGACAGCGCAAAATATATGTACCTCCAGATGGGAAAGTACTGTATCACCACCAATGTCAACCCAAACAACCATAATAGGGGGTCACGTCCTACTCCCTGTCTCAGCTCACAACATCACAGAACTGAGAGTTAACATCTCCATGCAGAACGAAGCGTTCGAGGCCATAATTCAGTTCGGCCACCCGATTCCCCCATTGTCCTTGAACCTCAAATCAATCTTAGAAAGAACTAGCACCTCGGAAGCTCACTTAGTTAAAATGACCCAGCGGAATAAGGAGATGGAATCGGAAATCTAAAAGCTAGGGGAACGGAAGTGGTATGAATCAGTCTACAATGTTAGCCAAACTCCTTGGTTAAGGATGCTAACCCTGTTCTCAGTAGTAGGGTAAGGATCCATACTGATAATCTTGGTAATACTGGTATGCTACCTACGGCACCTAATCAAACGGATGGGGAGACAAGCCAGTAACTTAGAATTAGCTAGAATAGTTCAGAGCAAGTTGAGAAGTCAATAAGGATATTTCCTTCTCAAAGAAGGGAATTGTAAGAAACAACTATTAGATTCTTGGATGAAGTTTGACTCTTAGAACAGAAATTAAAACTGCAGTCAGGAACAGATGGGGGAGGGTCAGCAAGGCCAATTAACAAACCCCAAAATGATTGTGGTAAACCACTGTTATTGTATATTGTTACCTCTGGGTGGCGCTGTGTACCAAGGCATGCCTCAGCTGACTCCGCCCACATGACCAGGTATAAAGGTGGGGGTTTCGCCGACTCACTTCCTTCTTGGAACCAGCCACCCACGAGAGGCATGCTCTGTTCTCTAGTTAATAAAAGCCTTTTCATCACCTTCCTGATTCATCGTCTTTTATGGAGTAATTGATAAGCGTATCAATGTTATTAACTAGAAGTAAAATGGCGACACCTGAACAGCAACAACAGCAGGCGTTGCTGCGAGCCCTCAGACCGGCATGCCTGGACCTCGCCCCTCAAGCAGCGGGTTCATCAACCAATTTCGAACACTGGCTGAGCTGCTTTGAATCCTTCCTAGGAGCCTCCGCCGTGACATCGGAGGAGAACAAACTAAAAGTTTTGACCGCCCAGGTGAGCCCTCAAGTATATACGCTCATCCGGGACGCTACTACGTACACGGTGGCCCTCGAACTACTAAAAGGGCAATACACGCGCCGAGTGAACACGATTTACGCCAGACACCTCTTGGGATCCCGCAGGCAGCAACCGGGGGAATCGGTAGAGGCATTTTTACGGGCGTTACAGACACTCTGCAGAGACTGCGACTGTAAGGAAGTAACGGCTGCGGGGCACGCGGAGGGACTTACTTGTGATGCCTTCGTCAGGGGCCTCCAGTCCGACTACTCCCGGCAGAGACTGCTCGAAAGCAAGGAGCTCGACCTGAAGACGGCCGTAGCCCTTGCGCTCTCGCTAGATGCGGCCCACCGAAACCTCGAAGCATACTCACGTAACGGCGCCGCGCCATGGCCATCGCGACCGTGGGACATGGGACCGCCGCCCCCGGCACCAACTGCTGCAGCGATGTCCCGAAATCAACTGGGACAGCCGCCCCCGGTAAGAACCGCAGCGATGCCCTGTAACCAGGCCCAAAAATGCTATTTCTGTGGCCAGTTAAAACACCCTAGAGCGCACTGCCCGGCTAAGACTGCTACCTGCTCGGGCTGCGGGAAGAAAGGCCATTACGCCAATGCCTGCAGGGGGAAACCAGCGAACGCCAGCAGCGCCGCGTGCGAACCATGGGGGCAGCCATCTTATCCGCCATTTTGTGCACCTCCGGCCGCATGGCCGCCGCCATTTTATCCGCCGCACTCAACCGCCACTTCGTCTCCGGACTTGACCACCGTCTCGTCGGACGACCATACCGACTCACTAAGCCATACACTGGCCTCCATTACGCTGGATCAAGCCCTCCCTCATCATCTATCCAGCTCCATGATGGATATCACGGTAAACAGCCGCGCCACCACTTGCCTAATCGACAGCGGGAGCACAGAGAGTTTTATTCACCCAGACACAGTACGTAGCCACTCCCTCACGGTCCTGCCGACGCGCCATCGGATTTCTATGGCGTCCAAGTCCCATTCAATGGACGTCGGCGGCTACTGTGTGGTGACCCTTTCGGTTGGGGGCACAGAATATAAAAATTTTAAACTTCTAGTCCTGCCCCGTCTCTGCGCTGCCGTGCTGCTAGGGTTGGATTTTCAGTGCCACCTTAAAAGTGTCACATTAGCATACGGTGGACCCCTCCCCCCACTCACAGTCTGCAACCAACACCTTTTAAATCGCCCGCCGCAAACCACCTGCAGCCTTTCCACACTAAAAGTCCCCCCCCCCTCCCTTGTTCGCTAACCTCACCCACGACTGTAAACCCATCACTACCAAGAGCAGGCGGTACAGCGCCGGGGACAGAGCTTTCATTAGCTCTGAGGTGGAGCGGCTCTTGAAGGAGGGCATTATCGAAGGGAGCACTAGCCCCTGGCGAGCCCAGGTTGTAGTCATTAAAACCACTGATAAACGCCGCCTGGTCATTGACTACAGCCAAACCATAAACCGGTACACTCAGCTGGACGCATACCCCCTTCCTCGCATATCTGATATGGTCAACCAGATTGCGCAATACAAAGTATTCTCCACCATTGACCTTAAGTCAGCATACCACCAGCTCCCCATCCGCCATGAGGACCGCCAGTATACTGCCTTCAAGGCGAACGGCCGCCTCTACCACTTCCTTAGGGTTCCCTTCGGCGTCACCAATGGGGTTTCGGTCTTCCAAAGGGAGATAGACCGGATGGTTGACGAGAACGCGCTGCAGGCCACCTTTCCCTATCTGGATAACGTCACCATCTGTGGCCACGACCAGCAGGACCATGACGTTAATCTAGAAAAATTCCCCCGTACGGCCCAACGGCTGAACCTAACGTACAATAAAGAGAAATGTATGTTTCGCACCAAACGCCTCGCCATTCTCGGCTGCGTGGTGGAGAACGGAGTCATCGGGCCCGACCCCGACAGAATGCGCCCCCTAATGGAGCTACCCCTCCCCCACTGCCAAAAAGCACTGAAGAGATGCCTGGGGTTTTTCTCCTCCTATGCCCAGTGGGTGCCCCACTATGCAGACAAAGCTAGACCCCTCATCAAATCCTCCTCCTTCCCCCTGACACCAGAGGCGTGTGCAGCCTTCACTCTTATCAAGAGCGATATCGCGAAGGCCACAATGCACGCAGTGGATGAGTAGATCCCCTTCCAAGTGGAGAGCGATGCATCCGACTTCGCCCTAGCTGCGACCCTTAACCAGGTGGGCAGACCCGTGGCCTTTTTCTCAAGGACCCTCCAGGGCCCCGAGACCCGACACTCCTCTGTCGAAAAGGAGGCCCAGGCTATTGTGGAAGCGGTGTGTCACTGGAGGCATTATCTGGCCGGAAAACGGTTTACCCTGCTCACTGACCAGCGTTCAGTAGCTTTTATGTTTAATAATAAGCAGAGGGGCAAAATCAAGAACGACAAGATCTTGAGGTGGAGAATCGAACTCTCCACCTACAATTATGATGTACCGGCCCGGGAAACTAAATGAGCCCCCAGACGTCCTATCACGTGGTACATGCGCCAACGCGCAGGTTGATTGACTGCAGACCCTCCACAATGACCTCTGCCACCCGGGGGTCACCAGGCTCTTCCATTTCATCAAATCCCGTAACCTGCCCTACTCCATCGAGGAGGTCAGGACCATGACCAGGAACTGCCAAATCTGTGCCGAGTGCAAACCGCACTTTTATAGGCCGGACAGAGCAAGCCTGATCAAGGCCACTCGCCCCTTCGAGTGCCTGAGCGTCGATTTTAAAGGGCCCCTCCCCTCCTCTGACCGCAATGTGTACTTCCTCAACATAATTGATGAGTACTCCCGTTTCCCGTTTGCCATCCCTTGCCCAGACATGACCAGTACCACGGTCATCAAATGTCTGAATGACCTCTTCGCCTTGTTCGGGTTCCCTAGCTATATACATAGCGACAGGGGCTCATCTTTCATGAGCGACAAACTTCGGCAGTACCTGCTAGCGAGAGGTATTGCTACGAGCAGAACCACCAGCTACAACCCCCGGGGGAACGGCCAGGTGGAAAGAGAGAACGCGACGGTTTGGAAGGCCGTCCTCTTAGCCTTAAAATCTAAGGGCCTTCCGACCTCTCGCTGGCAGGAGGTCCTCCCTGCGGCGCTCCACTCCATCCGGTCACTGCTTTGTACTGCCACTAATGCCACCCCCCATGAGCAAATGTTCATTTTCCCCAGGAAGTCCACATCGGGAACCTCGCTACCGGCATGGCTGACTTCTCCTGGGCCCGTCCTACTGCGGAGGCACGTAAGGACCCATAAAACGGACCCCCTGGTCGAGAGGGTGCACCTCCTACACGCCAACCCCCAGTATGCCTGGGTGACATACCCAGACGGGCGGGAGGACACGGTCTCCATACGAGATCTCGCACCCTCGGGTACCCCTGAACTACCACCATTATCCCCCACCACCCCTCCCAATCCAACCCCTGTAGACGACATGCCGGAGCCCCAGGACCCTTCGTTGACCACCCAGACACCAGATCCGACGTTGGATGCTGCAACACCGCCGCCGCCACCACGACGATCAGGACGTCAGACAAGGCCTCCTGATAGACTTAACTACACGAACTTGTAGTACCCTTCACCCCGCCGGACTTAATTTTAAACAAGGGGTGAATGTGGTAAACCACTGTTATTGTATATTGTTACCTCTGGGTGGCGCTGTGTACCAAGGCATGCCTCAGCTGACTCCGCCCACATGACCAGGTATAAAGGTGGGGTTTCGCCGACTCACTTCCTTCTTGGAACCAGCCACCCACGAGAGGCATGCTCTGTTCTCTAGTTAATAAAAGCCTTTTCATCACCTTCCTGATTCATCGTCTTTTATGGAGTAATTGATAAGCGTATCAATGATAAGGTCGTAAAATGCAAGGAAACAGGGAGGATAGCACCTGCTAAATAATGAGCCACGAAGCCATAAAATGCCCTTGAAGAAACTTGACAAGAAACTTGATAAGAGGAAAGGGCTCGGCAGCCATGTAGAAAGAGACAGTGAGAGATGTTTTCCTGCATCACACTTGGGATAAAGAGTATAGGTGATTGACATTAAATAAATCACAGCCCACTGAAATAACTATAAATATAGTGGGCTGAGAGCAGAAGTCAGACTGCGAGGGGCGAAGGCTTCTTCGAGGTGGTAATCTATGCTGGCTCAGGCCTAACACCTTGACTAAGTTTAGCCTCTGAGGTGGATCAATGCTGGCTTATGCCTAACACCTCCAATAGCCAGGGGGACGAATCAACAGAGGTGATTGCTGTTGCTGACTGCAGAGACTTGCTGACCCAAGACCTCCACACTGCCTCATCAGACATCCAACCAACCATCCGTCCAGTCGTGGCATTCCACTTCGGGAGTCGTAGATCGCTTTCTACTGTCACGGGTTGTATGTCTATTATACTCAGCTTAAACCATATGTAATATCTGATTATGCTTTAAAACTGTAGCTCTTTAATAAAAGCCTTACAACTTCTAAAGCCCTGTTGGGTAATCTGTGTGAGCCTGTGATCCGGATCTTACAGTAGGAGCGTCCCTATACACGTTGGCCCTGAAATCCTGTGGGGGTTCTCTTGGTCTCCTGATGTAATTCTGGTAGAAGGCTAGCGACCCAGCATAACAGAATTATACCAAATCTCTGCTCTTTTTTTGGGGGTGGGTGGGGGAGAAGTGGTTGGCAGGTCTCCAACTGGAGTTCCAGAGGGACATCGGGAGAAGCCCAGCGGAATTTTAGGCCCACTCCAACTCGTGTCCGACTAATGAGTTTTATAAAGTTTGGCCATCAGCAAAGAGCATTTTAAGTTTTTGACATGGAAATCTTGGATTTTTGTCTGGCAATTTTGAAAAATAATTGAAATTCTGCTGGTGGAAAGTAGTGCACAGATTGATACGGTGTACAGTTATTTCAGTCACCAGATAAAGGAAGGAGTGCTTGGCTCATTGTCGCTGGGTCAAAATCCTGGAACTCCCTAACAGCACTGTGGGAGTACCTTCACCACACAGACTGCAGCGGTTCAAGAAGACGGCTCACCACCACCTTATCGAGGGCAATTCGGGATGGGCAATAAATGCTGGCCTTGCCAGCGACGCCCACATCCCAGGAACGAATATAAAAAAAACTGTTGAGAGCAGACTAAAAGTTTCACTTCATTCTAGTTTAGCAAATCCATACTTAAATACGTAAAGGAAATGTGGGTAAACACTTTTTATTTAAAACATTTCCACATTTTATAGAAGGATAATACTGCACTGGGCAGAAATTTGATTTCTTTGTCAGTTTTCTTATTGGCTTGGAGACCCTCATACCCAGGCCATTCCATTGACTGGAGTGTTCCAGACACTCAGGGCTCTGGGTAACTCTGCCATTGGCTGGGAAATATGCACTCTCACCTGATAACATAGTAGCACAGGCTCTTTGTTCCAGTCCTACTCGGGTCCCCTCCCTCACCTCTTTTTCCGGTACATTGATGACTGTATCGGTGCCGTTTCTTGCTCTCGCCCTGAACTAGACAATTTAATTCACTTTACCTCCAATTTCCACCCTTCCCTCACCTTCACTTGGTCCATCTCCAACTCTTCCCTTTCCTTCCTCAACTTCTCCGTCTCCATCTCTGGGGATAGGTTATTGACCAACATTCACTACAAGCTCACTGACTCCCACAGCTACCTGGACTACACTTCCTCCCACCCCGCCTCCTGTAAGGACTCTATTCCATTCTCCCAGTTTCTCTGTCTCCGCCACATCTGCTCCGATGATGCCACCTTCCACACCAGTGCTTCCGACATGTCTTCCTTTTTCCTCAACCGAGGATTCCCCTCTACCGTGGTTGACACGGCCCTCGACCGTGTCCGTTCTATCGCCCGCATTTCTGCCCTCACCCCTGCCCCTCCCTCCCGGAACCACAATAGGGTTCCCCTTGTCCTCACCTTTCACCCCACCAGCCGCCACATTCAATGGATCATCCTCCACCATTTCCGCCACCTCCAATGTGATTCCACCACCAAATGCATCTTCCCCTTCCCTCCCCTTTCAGCATTCTGTAGGGACCACTCCCTCCGAGACACCCTAGTCCACCCCTCTATCAGCCCGTCCCCTTTGCCCGGCAGCTTCCCGTGTAAGCGCAGGAGATGCAACACCTGCCCTTATACCTCCCCCCTTCCCACTGTCCAGGGCCCCAAACACCCCTTCCAGGTGAAACAGTGATTTACTTGTACTTCTTGCAATCTAGTATAGTGTATTCGCTGCTCACGATGTGGTCTCCTCTACATTAGGGAGACCAAATGCAGATTGGGTGACTGCTTTGCGGAACACCTTCGTTCAGTCCGTAAGGGTGACCCTGAGCTTCCGGTCGCCTGTCATTTCAATTCACCGCTCCATTCCCACTCAGACCTCACCGCCCTTGCATTGTTCCACAGAAGCTCAGCGTAAGCTCGAGGAACAGCACCTCATGTTCCGATTAGGCACTTTACAGCCTTCCGGACTTAATATCGAGTTCAACAATTTCAGATCATAACCTCAGCCCCTATTATATTTTTATATATTTTTTATCCACACTTTTGGTTTGTGCCTTTTCCTTTTTTTTTTCTCTCTCCCACACGGCAGCTGTCTTTCATTCTGCCAGCGCATTTCACACTCCATCTAGAGCCATCCTTTGTTTCTTTACCTGTCCTATTACCATCTCGTCTCGCCTTGAATATCTCTTAATGTCTCCTCACCCCCCCCCCCCCAGACCTTCCCTTTTTGTTCTTTCATCCCCTCCCCCATTTCCCAGCCCCAAACTTGCTTCTTAATCTGTTTCATTTCCTGCTTTTTTTCTCAGTCCTGACGAAGGGTCTTCGACCTGAAGCGTTGACCCTGTCTCTCTCCACAGATGTTGTCTGGCCTGCTGAGTTGTTAGCACATGCTCTTGCTGTACTCCAGTCAGTCTGAAGAGACAGCCCCTGTTTCCTATGGGCCCACTTGGACACATGAGGGAGACCCACCTCGAGGGTATCCATGCTGGCAATAAAGTTAATGGTTTTTCTTTTAAAGTCAATCACTGTTTTCCCCAGGTTAATATTTTTCTTCTATAAAGTTATGGAGTACTTTGAATAAAAGGTACTCTCCATGGGCTTTCCTCCCCTTTTAAAAGATAATTTAAATAATGTTTGCAGTATGTTAAGTAGTTGATTGGACAGCTCGGATCTATTGAAGGATCTAATCAGCAAGATGATTAAACTGGTGTTAACTGAGTCTCATCTGTCACCAGTCACTGTAAGTGACACTGATCATCTGTTTTGCACTGAAGTGCCAGGTATGTTTTTATGGCATTACTGCTGCTTGCTTTACAATGTCCATAGGTCCAATCCTGCATTGTATTAATCGTTAACAGCAAGTGTGTCCCTAACTGTCCAGGGCAGTTTCAGTAAAGGATTCTTACAATTATGGCTGACACTTTGCTTTTCGAATAAACTGTTTTGTCTATTAAGAGATCCCTTTGTTTGTTCTCTCTCTCTCTCTCTCCAGAATACAATATTTCTGTGCCGTTGCTACAATGTGATTTGTCACCAGATATCGGCAGTAATTACCATATTCTGGTTTATATTTATATATTAAATTTGAAAGCACCTGCACTTTCTTCACATTGACTCAAGTACTGAATAGGGCAGACTGGTTTCACAATTGTAGATCTAACAGTGCATTCCAAAAAAGCTCATAACTGCAGTGCTGCTGCATGTAAACTAAAGAGCATATTATTTGCACTTACTGGCGTCCTGTTTTATCATGTGTTTTTCTTCCAACAGGTGACTCTTCATACAGGATTGGAAGTTCCAAATCATATCAAACAAGTAAAATCCTCGTTATCCTATAGCCCCAACAGCAAGTCTAAGTACTGACATTTCAACCAACCAGCAAAATGGCAGTCTATCCGGGTATAAAATGTTTGTTCCAAAACTCCCAATGCCAAATACAGAAAATCGATCCGAAAAGCCTACAGTTCCTGTAGTTGCCATTAAACCTCCGTTACGCCACACTAGTGAGACATGACACTTGAACATCTTTTAGTAATCTAGCATTCAGATCTGTTTCACTACTAACAATTTTTAGTAACACGTTTACTAACCGGTTGTTAGAAAAGATGAAGGAGTCATAGCCAAACAGGAGCTCTACTTTCATAGTAAACAGACTTTAGTTTAAACTTTAAGTAGTAATTGAGCAGCAATCTTGAACCGTTAACTTTAAAAAATGTACCTCAGATTATGGGACCACAATATTTAATTTCTGGTGTGCAGCATAATAAGAATTTGGATAAATTTTTCTTCTCCCAAAGGGCATTAGCTTCCTTTTAGCCAGCAAGAGACATGATTTGAATGCCGAGCTTTCCCCATCCCTCAAGTTGAACCTCCTGCTTCCATACAACCTTCTTTCCGGGGCTTCGCTGACAATTGACACATGTCAACCAAATGAATCAAGTGTGTTTAGGTGATGGACCGACCTGGGACATTTGAATTTAACCTGGTTAGGAACAGAGAGAGTCCCTGTACTTTGGGGCATCCTACCGCTCTGTAAAATTGCAATGCCCTGGCATGTTGCCGGTGATTAACTAGCTTGCTGTAGCAGCCAGTGCATCTGTGACTTGCTGAATGCATCTGTGCACGACTGATTGGCAAATGCTAGTGATGTCCCCAGTGACGGTCCGGAATCGTCTCCTAGCGAATAAATGCAGGGCCGGTGGTGCGTTCACAGCCAGTGAGTGCTAGCCTGCCTTCCCTCTGCTCCTCCCCAATAGAAATCAGGCAGGGAAACCATTTGTGGCCTCTTTACAATGGGGTAGGGGGTAAAGATAAGAGTCCCACAGCAGAAGTTTGTCTAGGAGTGAGAGGGAAAGCTGTTGGTCTAGAAAAAGAGAGGGCGAACTGGCCAAGTCTGCTGTCCTTCCTGGGATCGCATAACTTTATCTCCTAGAGGTTGACCCAAGGAGAGGGGTTGATGCAATTGGGGAGATGCCGGCCAGAGCATCAGTCCTTGACACCAAGGTGGAGTACATGGATACAGAGGTTGACTAGTACATTGTTTGGGGGGGGGTCGTGGGGAAAATAGGGGGAAATTATTTTTTAAAGATATTGGGGGTAAAATTCAATTTTCAGCCTGTGATGCACCCCTCCCGATTTTCCTTTAATGATTAGGAGCTATAAATAATATTGTGTTCTCATTATCTCTTTAAAATGAAGCAGATATTTTTTTTTAAGTTGATTCTGTTTGCAGTACCAGGATTATTGTCTCTGAAGATAAGTAGCTGCACTTCTGCAGTGCAAACTGTGGGATAGTTATTTCAACATTTACCAATACAGAGATGGAGCTGGTTACTAAAGTAACGAGCTGGCTTTATGCTAGCCTGTACTGAGGTCCCTATATTCACTAATCTACATGACCTTAATTCATGTTTCTGATTGCTAAGGTGATATCATCATGTTTGCCTTTGAATTTGCTGATTATAACTATTATCAGTGGTGAAGGACATTGGTGGTGATGCAGCTCAATTGGCAAAATCCCAAACTTGGTGCAGGCTCTCCAGGGGCAGAGAGGAAGCGACATGTGAAAGGGCAAATTGACCTGTGCTGCTCCTGAGCATCTTCTAGTGGCTGACTGCAAAACAGAATTGCCAGACACCGGACAATGAATTCCCTGACCAGTCTTCGACTGAGGGTGGTCTAAAGGACCTGCATAAAATTAGAAATTCATATTGAAACATTTCAGCACCTGAATTAATGCACTTGTTTCCTTTTCAGTTTGATATATTAACATATAAAGTATTTACAGTATAGGAAGGCAGTTTACAGGAAACAATGTACAAGAAAACTCTCTTGCAGATCTGTAAGGATATGAACTAAATACTGAAAGTTAATGTAAATTTAATAGAGCTGTTTCGTGCTAGATATTGCAAGTAGCTGTTTTGCTAATGTATCATTTTGTATGGTTTCAAAGGTAAAGTGGTGTTGGTGGCAGATGCCAGAAGTGTTTAAAACGCTGTGGAAGATTGTTGCTTTGCATGTATAGTTGAACAGAATTTGCCAATGTTTGTGGATGATATTTCCTTCATTATGCACTTTCGTGAGGCTATTTAATTTAGTAATGTGCAAAATTTGCTGGCATGGACTCAATGGGCCGAATGGCGGCCTCCTGTGCCATTATGACTTTATGACTATGACTCTAAGTTTTAGATAGCATTGCGTTAAATTTAAAATTGTAAAATGTTAACATTCACCAGGGTGATAAGACCTTTGTGTAAATAATGATACTGGTGACAACCAGTCAAATCACAGCACTGGCACTGCCAATTCCTATTTTCACACTAGATTTGCATTCTAAAGGCCCGAGGGGTAGAATTTCTGCAGGGGTTCTCCCCCTCCCCTGCCATAACTTCAACAGAAGATCAGCAGAAACCCCGAAGAAAGAGCAGAGACAGCTGCCTAAGCCAAGGTTGAGGCAGGATATCGGGAGAACCCCGCGGAGTATTCTGCTCCTTGGCCAGCTTCCAAGGACCAACCATCCCACCACCCCCCTGCCAGACAGGGTTTGCCTATCCTCCTTTGCCAGGTGATGCAGCTAAAACTTGCAAACATACCACCTTGGGGAAGTCCAAGTCCTCGGGCATGGCAGCTAGTGGGCTGCCCTAACCTTGAATTTTTGTACGTGCTCAGTGGGCTCTACACTTGAAGATACTTTTAACCAAGTGTGGGAAATGGCATACTTTTGAGTGACAGTCTTAATTCTGGTGAAATTGATCCTTTCAGCGTTAATCTTCAGAATTCTGTTGCTATGAGTTGATTAAAGCTAGTTTCTTGGAGATGAGCAAAAAAAATGGAAATGTTCACTGCACTTTATTCTTTGATTTTCTTTTTCTGCCAACAGACTGCAGCTTGTAAATCAATTTATGAATAGCTCTGTGCTAAAAGTTTAAAGTGTATATTCCCCTTATCTAAGCAATTCTGCTTGTATGTTAATGAAGAAGAGGTGTTGAATGAGTGTGTCAGCTTGCACAGTGAGTTACTTTCTCATCTGTGGGTTTGCAGGTTATGAGTTCAAGCCCTGTGCCAAGGGGTTTGAATGCATAACCCAGGCTGATACTCCAGTCTAACACTGTTGGAGGTGCCATACTTTGGAGGAGATGATGAACCCCGAGCAGGGAGATGTCCTGGTCAACAGTCCTCATTCAACCCAATACTGCTAACTGGTCATTTATTCATTTCATTGTTCTTTGTGGGATCTTGCTGCGTGCAAGTTGGCTACTGTTTACCAGCCACTGTAATCCAGTGCTTATGAAGTGTTTTGATTTGTGATAAAATGTTACATAAATGCAAGTCATGCTTGTTTACCAGAAAAAAATTTGATCCCAAAGAGTGCGCCGACCTGTAATTTGCACGGCATTTCAGAATAGAAAGTAGAACGCTATGAATTCACAATATGCCATATAACAATGAAGCTGAGTTTAATACTACTACAAAGCATCACTCATCCCATTTGAATTCAATATTGGTCCTCTGATATTATGGAACTGCTTCCAAAGATGACCTTAAAGCCACTGCACATGTGGAAATCATACACATGTGCAGAGTCTCAATGGATGGTTGACCAAGCAGCCTGTTGACTGGAAGCTCTCGTCAATGACCTAAATCAAGGATAGGCGCAAAAATGTTGCAGCCTTAGATGGGCTGCAGCAATAGGCAGGTATTTTGTGAATAACCTGGATCCTGAGGAAAGGCTGAAGGTAATTGCAACTATGAAACCAGAATTTTAGGAACTGTCACTGATAGGCTGTACAAGACTGTGAAAGTCAACATTCTTTAGGTCCTGTCTGTATCTTGAATAAACCAGGGGTCATTTTATGAGTCTGTGTTCCAAGCATGGAACCTCACCATATGCATGTCGAAAATCTTCGCATGTGCCTTAACACTCTTTTGTCCATTTGGGCAAGGCTGTATGTGAACTCTTAGAATTACCTGAGTGTCCAATCTAAGTCAATTACCATCTTAAAGATCTGTCCTTTGAAGAATTGCTCCGTGATATGAGATCCATGGGAGGGCAAAATCCTCCTGGTTTTGGGGAATTCTCGACTAGAGCCAAAGCTGATATAATGTTTACAGGTGGCTTTGTTTTAGACTGAGAAAAGATTTTGTAGTCTTACAAAGACTTGACAGGAGATCAGATATCAACAGAACGTCATCCTTGTGTTCTTGGTCTGATGGTAACAGTCACCCCTGTTGTTTCACATGCTCAACTGTTCAGAAGACAAGTTGGCAGGGAGGGTAGGTATTTTCTTTCTTTCACTAGAAATAAATATTTCCTCTGGTTCCCCTGATCTCCAGGATACCTTGGAAGATCAGAACAGAAAGAGCAACAGTCATTTTGATAAACCCATATTGGCTCCAGAATTGGCAGTTCACAAACATCCTAGAATTGAATAGTAACCATTTAACCGTACCTCCCTGAAGGAAGGGGATTATTGGGTCAGTTTCTTCGTTTGGACCCAGCCTGGCTGTTGAAGAGGAATATTCTTAGATCAGGGTCTCCCTGCCACCCCCCCCCCCCCAGCTATGGTGGATATCCTCTAGATATTTCACAAGCCTTCCACTGGAGGATATCTGTACAGTGATGCAATTCACAGCAAGTTTGCCTCCTCTTCTGTGGTGTATCTGCTATCTTGGATTACTATTTCACTTGTCTGCACTAGATAGTCACTCAAATTCATTGTCCCTCAAGTTGACCTTGTGGCCCCTACAAACTGGAGTACTCCTTTACTGCCCAATATCTAGTAAATGATAGAATAACTCATTACCTATGCTGTATACTGTGATCTTGTGTGTGGCTACATGCATTTGGACCTAGCAGCCATGGACAATGTACACTTTGCCAGATCCATCCCATCAGTTGCAGTCAGATCACTGCTCTTTTTCTTAATAGTCATTATTTTGTCAGTCTCAAGCAGTGTGTGGACAATGCATTGGAATGAAGAATAACCTTGTACAGTCTTCATCCTTTGAACGGAGGAGCATTCTCAATCCAGTGCTCTGGATTTTCTTATATTATGATGCTGTGTGGACATTGCACTCCTTTATAGTCCATGAGGGGAGCAGTGATGTCCCCAAGTACATGACATTATAGTGTCTTACAGACATTGTACCAGTAATTTCTCTGCCCCCCCACCCCTGTAAAAATGTATTTCCAGCTCCCAGTGGCTTCAGTGGTGTGTGCAGGCCATTCCATTCTTCAAAATTGGGAGGACAAGGTGGAAAGAAAGAAAGACTTGCATTTCTATAGCGTTTTTCATGACCTCTGGACGTCCCAAAGCACTTTGCAACCAATGAAGTACTTTTGAAGTGTAGGAAAGGCAGTAGCCAATTTGCGCACAGCAAGCTTCCACAAACAGCAGTGAGATATGTGACCAGATCATCTGTTATAGGTGTGGGTTGAAGGATAAATGTTGGCCAGGATAAAACTGGAAAAAGGTATACGGGGGTTCCAGTTTTTATAAATAGGGATTATAGAGTACAAAAACAAAAGGAGTAGTGCTAAACCTATACAAATCATTGCTTCGGCCACAGCTGGAATATTGTGTCCAGTTTTGGTGTCTTTAGGAAGGATGTCAAGGCCATGGGAAAGAGCTTCATTAAGATCATACCAGGGATGAGAGGGTTTGGGTAGGAGAAGTGATAGAGAAATTTTGGCTTTTTTTCATTAGAACAAAGAAAGTTCAGACGAGATCCAAGAGGAGTTTAAAATTATGAAAGGTTATGATAAAGTAAATAGGAAAAACTATTTCTGCTGGTCAGTGAGTAGGTAACTAGAAGGCAAAAAATTAAGATAATCAGTGAAACAGCAAAGGGAGCGGTTAGGAGAAATTTCTTTATGCAGAAGGTTGTTAGAACAAGGAATGCCCTACCAGAAACAGTGGTGGAAGCAGAATTCATAACCGCTTTTAAAAGGGAAGCAGATAAATATTTAAAAAGGGCAGGGGAATATGACTACGTGGAGAGCTCTTCAGAGAGTTGGCACAGGCGCGAAGGGACGAATGGCCTCCTGTGCTGTACTCTCTGATTCTACGATTCCATGATTTGAAGAATGAATAATTCGCTGTAAGGTCGATAATCTTTCATTTTACACCTTTTTATACCACGCCTGGGGAATGTATGTATTGAACTTCAGTGGATAGTGAGCATATAAAGTCCATAGAGAGATTGATGTGAAATGCATCGGGTAAACACCATGGTAATTCAAACCAATTGGTTATGTTTATCCCTCTTTTTTGAAAGTTTTTTTTTCCCCCCTCATCTCTGTTTTAAAAAAAAGTTTGTGATGTAATTAAACTGTGATTTTTCAAACTGGTTGCAGCAAGGTATTGGTTACATGAGAAGTGTTGGGATGGGTTAGCAATCCAAAGCATTCGATAGCAGTTCCTCGCAAGAAACCCTTCCCACTTGCACAAATTAAATCTCTGACAGACAATGCAGATTAATGCTGAAATCACAAGGTGGTATGTTTTTAAATCTCATTCTTCATACAGTGAGTTCATAATCTGTAAACATACTAAACGCAATTTCCTGAAAGCAGGGCTGCTGAACTCTATAATGATGAGTATGTAAACTTAGACCTCATAAGAGCATAAGTTATAGGAGCAGGAGTCGGCCATTCGGACCCTCGAGCCTGTTCCGCCATTCATCTGATCTGATCTTGGCCTCAGCTCCACTTTCCTGCCTGTTCCCCATAACCCTCGACTCCCCTGTAACTCAAATATCTGTCTTATCTCCGCCTTGAATATATTCACTGACTCGGCCTCCACAGCTCTCTGGGGTAGAAAATTCCAAAGATTCATGACCCTCTGAGAGAAGAAATTCTTCCTCATATCCGTCTTAAATGGGCGACCCCTTATTCTGAAACTATGCCCCCTAGTTCTAGATTCCCCCACGAGGGGAAACATCCTCTCGGCATCTACCTTGTCAAGCCCCCTCAGAATCTTATGTTTCCTCATTCATCTAAACTTCAATGAGTTTCCTCATAAGACAACCCCTTCATCTCAGGAATCAAACTAGTGAACCTTCTCTGAACTGCCTCCAATGCAAGTATATCCCTCCTTAAATAAGGAGACCAAAACTGTACGCAGTACTCTAGGTGTGATCACACCAGCGCCCTATACAGTTGTAGCAAGACTTCCCTACTTTTATATTCCTTTCCATTGCAATAAAGGCCAACATTCCATTTGCCTTCCTAATGCTAACTTTTTGTGTTTAATATACGAGGACACCCAGTTCCTTCTGTACCGCAGCATTCTGTAGTCTCTCTCCTACCAAAGTGGATAACCTCACATTTTCCCAAATTTTTGCCCACTCACTTAACCTATCTATATCCCTTTGCAGACTCTGCCCTCCTCACAACTTGTTTTCCCACCTATCTTTGTATTGTCAGCAAATTTGGCTACAGTGCACTCGGTCCCTTCATGCAAGTCATTAATATAGATTGGAAATAGTTGAGGCCCCAGCACTGATCCCTGTGGCACCCCACTAGTTACAGTTTGCCAACCTGAAAATGACCCATTTATCCCGACTCTGTTTTCTGTTGGTTAGCCAATCCTCTATCCATGCTAATATATTACCCCAAAACTGTGAGCTCTTACCTTGTGCAGTAACCTTTTATGTGGCACCTTATTGAATGCCTTCTGAAAATCCAAATACACTACATCTACTGGTTCCCCTTGATTCACCCTGCTCGTTACATCCTCAAAGAATTCTAATAAATTTGTCAATCACGATTTCCCTTTCATAAAACCATGTTGACTCTGATTGTATTGTGATTTTCTAGATGTCCTGCTACTACTCCCTTAATAATGGATTCTAACATTTTCCCAATGACAGATGTTAGGTTAACTGGCCTATAGTTTCCTGCTTTCTGTCTCCCTCCTTTCTTGAATAGGGGCATTGTCCCAGCGGATTGGAAAACCGCAAATATCTTTCCAGAATCTAGGGAATTTTGGTAGATTACAACCAATGCATCCGCTATCTCTGCAGCCACTTCTTTTAAGACCCTAGGATGCAGGCCATCAGGTCCAGGGGACTTGTCAGCCTTTAGTCCCATTAGTTTGCCTATTTGTTTTGTTCAATCTATATGAAAATTAAAATCGTCCACAATTATTGCAGTACCTTTCTTACAAGCTCCATTATTTCTTGATTTATACTATGTGCTACAGTGTAGCTACTGTTAGGGGCCTATAGACTACTCCCACCAGTGACTTCTTTCCCTTACTATTTCTTATCTACACCCAAACTGATTCTACATATATAGGATATATGGCACAGAAACAAGCCATTCAGCCCAACCAGTCCATGCCGGCGTTTATGCGCCACACGAGCCTCTTCCAGTCTTTCCTCATCTAAATCTATCAACATAACCCTCTATTCCCTTTTCCTTCATATGCTTGTCTAGCCTCCACTTAAATGCATCTATACTATTCACTTCAACCACTCCCTGTGGTAGCGAGTTCCACATTCTCACCACTCTTTGGGTAAAGAAGTTTCTTCTGAATTCCCTATTGGATTTCTTGGTGACTGTCTTATATTGATGACCTCTAGTTATGCTCTTCCCCACAAGTGGAAACATTCTCTCTGTATCCACTCTTATCAAAATTTTTCATAATTTTACTCTATTAGGTCACCCCTTAGCCTTCTCTTTCCAAGAGAAAAGAGACCCAGCCTGTTCATCCTTTCCTGATATGTATACCCTTGCATTTCTGGTATCATCCTTGTAAATCTCTGCACCCTCTCCGGTGCCTCGATATCCTTTTTATAATATGGCGACCAGAACTGTATGCAGTACTCTAAGTGTGCTCTAACCAAGGTTCAATACAGATTTAGCATAACTTCCCTACTTTTCAATTCCAGCCCTCTAGAAATAAACCCTAGTGTTTGGTTTTCCTTTTTTTATGGCCTTGCTAACCTGTGTCGCAACTTTTAGTGATTTGTGTATTTGTACTCCTAGATCCCTTTGTTCCTCTACCCCACCTAGACTCGCACCCTCCAAGTGATAAGTGACCTCCCTATTCTTCCTACCAAAATGTAATACCTCATTTATCTGTGTTGAACTTCATTTCCCAATTATATGCCCATTCTACAAGTTTATTAATGTCCTCCTGTAACTTATTGCAGTCCTCCTCAGTATAGAAACATAGAAGATAGGAGCAGGAGAGTAGGCCATTCGCCCCCTCGAGCCTGCTCTGCCATTTAATGAGATCATGGCTGATCATCCAAATTCAATACCCTGTCCCTGCTTTCTCCCCATATCCCTTGATCCCTTTAGCCTTAAGAAATATATCTAACTCCTTGAATATATTTAATGAATTGGCCTCAACTGCCTTCTGTGGTAGAGAATTCCACAGGTTCACCACTCTCTGGGTGAAGAAATTCCTCATCTCTGTCCTAAATGGCTTACCCCTTATCTTTAGACTGTGACCCTTGGTTCTGGACTCCCCCGCCATCGGGAACATCCTTCCTGCATCTAGTCTGTTAGTCCTGTTAGAATTTTATAAGTTTCAATGAGATCCCCTCTCATTCTTCTAAACTCCAGCGAGTATAAGCCCAATCGACCCAATCTCTCCTCATACGTCATTCCTGCCATCCCAGGTATCAGTCTGGTGAATCTTCGCTCCACTCCCTCCATGGCAAGAACATCCTTCCTCAGATAAGGCGACCAAAACTGAACACAATACTCAAGGTGTGGTCTCACCAAGGCCCTGTACAACTGCAGCAAGACATCCTTGCTCCTGTACTCGAATCCTCTCGCTACGAAGGCCAACATACCATTTGCCTTCTTAACCGCCTGCTGCACCTGCATGCTTACCTTCAACGACTGGTGCACAAGGACACCCAGGTCTCGTTGCACTTCCCTTCTCCCAATCTATTGCCATTCAGATAATAATCTGCCTTCCTGTTTTTGCCACCAAAGTGGATAACCTCGCATTTATCCACATTATACTGCCTCTGCCATGCATCTGCCCAATCACCCAACCTGTCCAAATCATACTGGAGTTTCTCGGCATCCTCCTCACAGCACACACGCCCACCCAGCTTTTGAGTCATCTGCAAACTTGGAGATATTACATCTAATCGCTCATCTAGATCATTAATATATATTGTGAATAGCTGGGGTCCTGGCACCGATCCCTGCGGTACCCCACTAGTCACTGCCTGCCACTCAGAAAAAGACCTGTTTATTCCAAATCTTTGCTTCCTGTCTGCCAACCAGTTCTCTATCCAAGTCAGTACCTTACCCCCAATCCCATGTGCTTTAACTTTACACGCTAATCACTTATGCGGAACCTTATCGAAAGCCTTCTGAAAGTCCAAATACACCACATCCACTGGTTTTCCCTTATCTATTTTACCAGTTACATCCTCAAAAAATTCCAGTAGATTCTGAGCCAGGATCATTTCTCACTACTGTACTGATCGCATCATTTATTAACAGAGCTATACCACCTCCTTTTCCTTTCTGCCTTTCCTTCCAAAATGTCAAATACCCCTGAATATTTAGTTCCCAGCCTTGGTCACTTTGCAACCACGTCTCTGTAATGGCTATCAGATCATACCCATTTATTTCTATTTGTGCCGTCAATTCATCTATCTTGTTACGAATGCTTAAACAGGTAAAATTGTCAAGTTTTTAATATCACAGGTTATTTTGTAACAAAGTCTCTTTTGAATGTACTATAAATTATTACGAGGGGACTATTTTATGCATTTACAAACTATTTGTAATCAGTATTAACTGTTCAAAAAAAAAAGGCGCACTATGCAGCAGGACAGACAGCACTAACAGGTATAGTGGGCGTTGTTTACCAGCTGAACCACTGCCAGCCTCTATAATAGTGACAAGTACACACTCTTCTGAACGTGTTTACTACATAGTAGTGTTTGCTGAGGGGGATTTGTTAAACTCAAATTATGAAGATTGAAATACAAACCGTTTTATTATAACATATATATATATATACTACAATCTGTTACAATGAAGCAGCATTAAACAAATAGATCTGGAATCTTCATGCAATTCTTCATTTCTTACGTTTTTTTTTAAGTTACAGTGTTAGCTATTGTTGTGGCTTCTTTGCAGTCACCCAGTTCTGGGTATGGCTCAAATATGCCTGGAGGATGATAATTTGACAATCTTATTCCAATGCATCGTCACTGGAGTAAAGGTTCAGTAATTGTCTTAACTGTTTGACTTAGAACTTCCATCACTTGTGTTATGTTCCCTTTTCCTTTTCTTGTAATGTGTACCTTAACCGTTTGATTTTAGACATTTACAGCTGACCGGTTATTGGTATTTGTTTAAAACTTCATAAATTTTAGTGAGGAACAAATTAATTTATTTAGTCTAATATTTTAACTGATTGTAAATATTACAAAAATGTTGTCGAATACATGTGCTTATTATTAATGTGTGTTTGTTTATACGTTATCATTTTTAAGCAACTTTTTAGGTTTGCTGGTAGCCTCATCATTGGAATAGGAAGGTATCCATTCAGTGGCAGGCTTAATAATACTAGGTTTCAGATACAATGAAAATTCTGGCACTTTTTTCCCTTGTCATGCTGATTGACCTTGAGTGTAAGAAAACCTGTCTCGGCTACAACTGTTAAAGCTACGTGACTCACAATTTGTTTTACGTTTAGCAGTGTTGATTAAAGAGCTCCTCAATATTGCTCCATTCTGGAAAATTAAATTGGATTCAGATGAAGTCCCCAATCAGAATTTCCCCCAGTGATTTATCTGCTGGATGCTGAACTCACACAGGCACTTTGCTGAAACTCTGACCATATGCTACCTGTAAGGTGGGTTCCTAATGAAATAACTTGGGTAGAATGTAATGACAAATGATCCTCTTTGACAGCTAAATGCAGTGACCTAGAGGACTCTGTCTTAAAAAGTGAGTAGCTTGGTGCCTATTAAAAGTACTGGGTATTGGCTTGTGTCCTTAACTTGAATATTTGGTGTTTGGTGTCAGTAATCATGTGCCCTGTACAGTGTGGCTAATTCCTGCCATTTACTTTTCAGAATAACATACTTGTTGATTTGATTATACTCATTTCAGCCTAAAGTCTAACTTTACACTTTGCTCTCGAATTGGGAGCTGATTAAGCACAGTACCTGTGTGAGGGCTCATCTACCAATACTGAACCCACGCTTCTCTCAATCAACCTGACTATCTGGATGTGCTATTTTCACTTCTTGCTTTCATTGAGTTGGTCAGTAAGTTAAATTAAATGCATTCACATTCAACTTACTTTTCACCATTTCTGAAGTAGAATGTGTTGGCTATTTTTTTTTTCAATCGTTAACTATTTAAAAAAAAAGTAATACTGCAAAAAATAACTGGTTTTGTGCAGCTTTAAATTTCAACTCAGTGTCTTAGGAGCTGGGAGGTTGGAGCAAAAGCCCCTTGCACAAATAATGTTCGAGACAGTTAGGAAGTTCATGGATTACCCCCTCCCCATGAGTAGATGGAAATTTCTAAAACTGTGAGAGCACAATATTTGTTTTTTCTTTAAAAAAAAAAAGATGCAATTCTGTACTGTGCGGTTTGTACTTCAGCATCATTGACTTGGGTATGGTCCAGGTCGCACTGTAGCTACAAATCGATGAGCTCTCTCCACTTAGTGTTCCATCTATTGTATTAAAACCTCTTTAAATGTGAATCCAGTCATCAGGAACTTCAGCGGCTGGTCCATTGATTCGTTTTTCTTGTGACTAGCGGGTATTTCCTCAGAACTCAAAAACTTTTTTATGTATGCTGGATTGTTTGGTATTTTTTGGTGTTTTATACTTGATATTCTGTTACTCTGTCTACTCAGTGCTCTCAAACCAGGTATTGCATAAACGCAGTGAATGTCCTGTATACTTATAGCGTGTTCATAGTGATGTGCCAAAAATGGTGTGTGTTGGTGTAGTCGGTATAAATGTTAATGAATAAATCTGGTTGTTACAATTTACATTGGCTCCTGAGTTTCATCATTATATAAATTAATCTGAGATTTTACATTAAACTTGCTTTCAGATTTACAAATAAGGACATTTCTAATGAAGTAAGTGATATTGTCAATGATAAGGAAATGACAGACATGTTGAATGATTACTTTGCATCAGTATTTACAGCAGAGAAAGAGGATAGCATGCCGGAAATCCCAAGGAAACCAATATTGAATCAGGGACAGGAACTCAACAAAATTAGCGTAAGCAAAATAACAGTAATGAAGAAAATAATGGCACTAAAGAGTGACAAATCCCCAGGACCAGATGGTTTCCATCCCAGGATTTTAAAGGAAGCAGGTGAGCACGTTGAAGGTGCCCTATGTTGTGTCTGTACCTTTCTACCTAGATACAATTAGAACTCAGAACTCAGATTCAAACATGAGGCTTTATTCAAAAGAAGGTTCTGGAGAGAACCGAACAAAGAGAGCTAAAGCTTAACCAAGAGAACAACCCCAACCATTTATCTGCTGTGACAGCGCCACCACTGGTGGGAGGAGAACACACAATACATAACATATTCCTCCCCTCTTAAATGAAAGGTCCACATTATTCCTCAACAGGTAAGTTACTTTCAATGCACTCAACTAACCAAGGGTAGAGGTAGACTGCCTCAAACCCTGACTTTACCCTGGGGTTTATTCTGCCCCAGTCTTGTGGGTAAGTCACTAAGCCTACAGATCCAAGCATCTTGGAGGCCGCTGCTCTCTGACAGGATACCGGCGGTCATCGCTGGCTTCCACAGCAGTAGGCATTGACACAGGCCTAGATAGAGAAGGTGCCTGTGTCAGTCGAAAGTCAGGAGTTTGCACAGGTGGAACAGTCTCTTTGACTTCCTGTGTTGGAGAAGAGCACTGTGGCAAAGGATGCTGGTTTGCGGTATCATCTGGAAACAGTTCAGGCCAACCAGCCGTTGGAGCCTCTGTGGCTGTCTCTGCTCCTAGCAACAGTTGATCTGTGTGTCTTCTCCAGACGACGTCCTCAGCAGTCTCAACTGTGTAAGACACAGGGCCCGTCTGCGCGATCACTGTAGCAGGAACCCATTTCGGTCCAGTGTTGTAATTTCAAGCTAGGACGTGCTCTCCAGGATGAAACCGTCTCTCCTTGGCTCTTTTCTCTCTCCTTTCAACTTGAGCTTGTTGTTGACGATGGACAACCTGCTTTGCCCTTGGAGGTTTGAGTAAGTCAAAACTTGTCCACAACTGCCTCTTCATGAGCGAAGCGGGTGAAGTTTTGGTTGTGGCATGCGGCTCATTCCTGTGGGACAACAGGAAGCTGTTCAGACATTGGTGGATTGAGCCCTGACCTTGCGATGCCTTCAAGGCGTGCTTCAAAGTTTGCACGAACCTTTCTGCCAGGCCGTTAGTAGAGGGATGATAGGGCACAGACCTGATGTGTTGGACACCATTCACATGCAGGAAGGTTGCAAACTCCTGTGATACAAATTGTGGACCGTTGTCACTTACGAGTTGTTCCGGTGAGCCATAATGGCTGAACATCTCACTCAGTTTCTCAATTGTTTTCTCTGCCGTGGTAGACCTCATCACAGCGACCTCCGGCCACTTGCTACGAGCGTCCACAACCACCATAAACATCATCTCTTCGGAAGGACCGGCGAAGTCCACATGTACTCGCTGCCACACTTCTTCAGGCCAATCCCAGGGGTGTAGGGTTGCCAGCTGTGGAACATTCCGGACCCTTTGACATGGGGAACATGTTTTGGCTTTCTCCTCAATATTTCCATCGAGACCTGGCCACCAGAAGCAGCTTCTTGCCATTTCCTTCATCCGAACCATCCCACTGTGGCCTGTATGAAGTTGTTGCAGTATAGGTTCCCTCAGAGGTGGCGGAATGATGACACGGCGTCCCCAAAGAAGACAACCTGCCTGGACGGAGAGCTCATTTCTTTTTGAAACGTAAGGTTTCAAACTAGGAGAATCTCCTATAGCTCTCCCTCGAATGACATTGTCCATTACCTCAGACAGGACTGGATCGTTGCGGGTGTACCTTCGCACCTGAACTGCAGTGACAGGTGCTCCCTCCACTTGTCTAAAGTAGAAGATGTCTATCTGACGAGGCTCTGGGGGAGTAACAGACAAGGGCAGCCTCGAGAGACCGTCTGCATTGCCGTGCAAGTCTGACTTCCGATATTTGATGTCGTATGTGTGTCCTGACAACAGTAAAGCCCATCTTTGCATCCTGCTTGCAGCAAGAGACGGAATTCCAGTGTGGGGCCTGAAGATTGAAGTCAATGGACGGTGGTCCGTCAGGAGTGCGAACCTTCTCCCAAACAGGTACTGATGAAATTTTCGAATTCCAAAAACGATTCCCAAGGCCTCGCGCTCAATCTGCGCATAGTTACTCTCGGCCTTGTTCAAGGTGCGTGATGCGAAGGCGATAGGTTTCTCTTCCCCAGAAGGCATGATGTGGGATATGACTGCTCCCACACCATATGGTGATGCATCACATGCTAGCTGCACGGGTAGCTTTGGGTCGAAGTGTGTCAGGACCTCCGACTTCAGCAATGCTTTCTTTGCTTGGGCGAAAGCTTCGTTGCACAGTTCAGTCCATTTCCATGACATAACCTTGACATAACAACTGGTGTAACGGCTTCAGCAATGTTGCTAAGTCTGGAATAAACTTCCCATAGTAGTTAAGTAGCCCCAGAAATGAATGTAACTGGCTCACATTCTGGGGTGCTGGGGCCTCCACGATCGCCTTGACCTTTGACGGCACCTTAGGCTGTGTCCTCATTCTGCCACCTCTTGATTCCGTTTGTGAAATCTAAATCTCTCAGCAATAACCAGAGGTTTTGGTGAAAAATGTGTTCCAAGAATTTCCACTAGTTGTTTATATGTTTTAGTTCCTGGCTTATCTGGCTGTACCAGGCTGCGAAGTAAATTGAATGTCTTTGCCCCCATTATACTCAAAAAGGTAGGCACGACCTTTTCGTTTGCCACCGCATTCGCCAAAACAAAATAGTCAAAACGTTCCGTATAAGCGCTCCATTGCTCCACATTTTCATCAAAATCACCGATGTTTCCTAATATAGTAGCCATCTCACGTTTCAAATTTTAATTTCTGTTTACTCACTGCACCCGTAATGTTAATGTGATGCTGCAATCTCTGTTCCGAGTGTTTTGTAGTCGAAAACAAGAAAGTTCCCACAACACAGATTCATCCGATCCTCGTCGCCACTTTGTTGTGTCTGTACCTTTCTACCTAGACACAATTAGAACTCAGAACGCAGAGATTCAAACATGAGGCTTTATTCAAAAGAAGGTTCTGGAGAGAACCGAACAAAGAGCTAAAGCTTAACCAAGAGAACAACCCCAACCATTTATCTGCTGTGACAGTGCCACCGCTGGTGGGAGGAGAACACCCAATACATAACACCCTAACTATAATCTTCCAAGTTCTCTCAATTCAGGAACCATTCCTTTAGATTGGAAAATTATGCATGTCACTCCACTATTTAAAAATAGTGAGGGGGAAACCAGGGAATTATAGACCAGTTAGCCTAACATCTGTTGTTATTACTAGAGTCTATCATTAAGAATAGAGTGACTGAACATTTTGAAAATTTTCAGCTGATTAAGAGAGCCAGCATTGATTTGTAAAGAAAAGAAAGACTTGCATTTATACAGCGCCTTTCATGACCACCGGATGTCTCAAAGCACTTTACAGCCAATGAAGTACTTTTGAAGTGTAGTCGCTGTTGTAATGTGGGAAATGCGGCAGCCAATTTGCACACAGCAAGGTCCCACAAACAGCAATGTGATAATGACCAGATAATGTTTTTGTTATGTTGGTTGAGGGATAAATATTGGCCAGGACACCAGGAATAACTCCCCTACTCTTCGAAATAGTGTGTGGGATATTTTACGTCCACCTGAGAGCAGACAGGGCCTCGGTTTAATGTCTCATTTGATTGACGGCACCTCCAACGGTGCAGCACTGTCATAGGGTAGGTTATGCCTGACAATTTTTTGAAGACATGACTAAAGTAGTGGACAGGGGAATGCCTATCAATGTTATTTATGTGGACTTCATAAGACTGTTGACTAGGGTTGAAGCCCATGGAATTGAAGGCACATTATTCACCTGGTTATGAGTTTGGCTGAGCGGCAGGAAACAGGCAGTATGGATAATGGGTAGGTACTCTAATTGGCAGGATGTGACTAATGGTGTCCTGCAGGGATCTGTGTTGGGGCCTTAACTATTCACAGTATTTATTAACTACTTAGATGATGGCACAGAAAGCCACATATCCAAATTTGCTGATGACACAAAGATAGGCAGCATTGTAGGCAGTGTAGATGAAAGCATAAAATTACAAAGATATTGATAGATTAAATGAATGGGCAAAACTGTGGCAAATGTGAGGTCAGCCACTTTGGACCTAAAACGGCTAGAACACAGTACTTTTTAAATGGTGAAAAGCTGGAAAGAGTGACGGGCCAAAGAGACTTGAGGGTTTAGGCACATAGATCATAAAAATGTCATGAACAGGCACAGAAAATAATCAAAAAGGCTAATGGAATGCTGGCTTTTGTATCTAGAGGACTAGAATACAAGGGGGTAGAAGTTAAGCTGCAGCTATACAAAGCCCTGGTTAGGCCACACCTGGAGCACTGTGAGCACTTCTGGGCACCACACTGTAGGAAAGATATATTGGCCTTGGAGGGAGTGTAGCGTAGGTTTACCAGAATGATACCCGGACTCCAAGGGTTAAATTATGAGGAGAGATTACACAAACTAGGGTTGTATTCCCTGGAATTTAGAAGATTAAGGGGTGATTTGATCGCGGTTTTAATCTGTCCTCTTTGCAGTGAATCAATGGCTTTGGCTGGCCAAGGCGTTTTGTTCCGGCGTTGCTTCTGGGACTTGCTGGGGGCTGGGCTGTTTGGAAAGGCCGGGGGCGGGATAGTCTAAAGATTAGAGGAACCTTTCAGGAGTGAAATTAGGAAACACACGGTGGTAGAAGTTTGGAACTCTCTTCCCCAAACGGCAATTGCTGCTAGATCATTTGTTAAATCTGAGATTGATAGATTTTTGTTAACCAATGGTATTAAGGGATATGAGGCAAAGGTGGGTATATGGAGTTAGGTTGCAGATGAGCCATGATTTCATTGAATGGCATAACAGGCTCAGGGCTAAATGGTCTACTCATGTTCCTGTCAGGAAGAGGGAACATGGGAAAACACAGAACCAGAAAGGCCCTCTGTCCAAAACAAACTAATAATTCTCAATTGCCCTCCCAATATCTATTTAGTTGTTTACTGCCTCCTTGAGCAGTGTGTTCCATACATTCCCCAACCTCTGAAAAGCAGTTAAATCTAAACTGCCTGTGTACCTTCCTTCTAAACTAGATTAAGCAATCCCAGGCTCTTTAACATCTCAGAAGCCTTAGGTTTGGTTACTCTTTTTTGCACTTCAATGTCTGGATATCCTTGTAGTAGTGACTAGAATTGTACCAGTGCCTTGTACAGTGTCATTATCGCTTGCTGGGATTTGCGCTAGATTTCTCTGCCTATACATCCCCAAATTCAGTTCGCTTTCTGTACTGTTGCAGCACACTAGGCTTGTTTGATTAAAAAATGTGTCCCTGCCCTTTGAAATAGTGCCATGGAATCTTTTACGTTCACCTGACAAGACCGCTCCCTCAGTTATGCTCAAGTGTCAGCATAGATTATGTGCTCAAGTCTCGAGTGGGACTTGACCATGACCTGACTCAAAGGTGAGTGTAAGCACTGAGCCAAGGCTGAAGATTAGGATGAAGCATCTCAGTCCCTTTCCAAATAGAGACCATAAACTGAGCACAGACCACTAACATAACTGAAAACCCAGAATAAAACTCATCCAACCCCTGACAAGCCACTGCTATTTTTTATTTTACATACATGATACCTGAAAAAATAAAACCACACAAATTGTACTATTTGTGATTCTTCCCCCCACCACCCCATGTATTGTATCAGGGTTAATGTGGATTCAGATAATGAGACATTCAATAATTACTGTGAAGGGAGTGGTCAGATATACTTGCCTTGTGTCCTAGGTTAGGTCTTTTGTATAAATCATGGCATTTCCCCACACCAGCACAAACTGGAAAGACTGCAGCACACCACTTGATACACTTAGCAGAAAGGGCTAACTCTCAGCTTACTCCAGGGAGTTATTGAGGTATTGAAGGCTACGATTCTCCTAATGAAAGAATGGGCAGCCATTTAGCTTGAGGCTCCTGGTGATCACAATCCACTTGGATCATCTGATGAACCTGCATTGTGAATAAGATTTCCTTGGTTGGGTCCCATTAACTTGCACGGTGACCTTTCCAATTTATACTCTTTTGATGTCAGTTTCCCAAAACAGCTTATTGAATCCTGCCTGTGAGCTCGAGGAGGCTTGATCACATAACAAAAATTAAAAATCACAAATGTAGCAACTTTGAGATTTAATCGCCAAACTGCAACAAAAATAGACACAACTGAACCCATCTGAATGCTGCATTCTGCACAACATTTATTTCATGACAATTTATTTTTGCATATTTTTGGAAATTGTACAAAATTACACACGTTTTGACTTGGATCTGGTTTTGATTCTCTTGATATCACTGTCGCTGAGAATCAGCGCTCCATTTTTAAATCTTCCCACCTGCCCAGTAGGGAGTATTTCAGACTTCCTGTTCCTCCTGTGGAAACCAAATCCCAGTTAATTTGGGAGGGGTTAATGTCAGTTCTTCACACAACTTGATATTTCTATCCAGCAGAGGTTAATTGCAGGATTGTCCCATCGATCCAAGTTAGTTATCTGGATTTAACAACAACTTGCATTTATATAGTGACTTTAATGTAGAAAACCATCCCAAGGCACTTTACGGAGGTGGAAGGGAAAAATAAAATGGACACTGAGCACAAAGAGGAGAGATTAGGAGGAGGGGTCAAAAGCTTGGTCCAAGTGGTAGGTTGAGGACAGAGAGGTGGTGAGACCAAGAGATTGAGGGAGAGAATTCAGAGTGTGGGTCTTAAGCTGAAGTCACAGGCAGCAATGGTGGGGCAAAAGGGAGGGAAGCATGCACGAGAGGCCAGAGTCAGAGGAATGAGAGCGAGTGGCAGTAGGGCTGGTACAGGTTTTAGAGATGGGCCGCGGGGGGGACAGGGCAGATACAAGGATGAGATTTGAGGCATTGGGAGGCCAGGAGCCAATTTAGGTCAGCGAGAACAAAACTGATGGGTGAGTAGGACTTGGTGCAACAGAGTTTTGGATGAGCTCAAGTTCATGGAGGGTGGAAAATGGGAGCCCAGGGCCAGGAGAGCATTGGAATTGGGGCCGGAGGTCACAAAGGTATTGAAAGTTTCAGTGATAGATGGGCAGAGGTGAGAGAAGTTAGAGGTAGAAGTAGGTGGTGTTTATGATGAAGAACTTTCACAGCCTCAGGACATCCCAAAGTGCTTTACAACCAATAAAGTACTTTGAAGTGTAGTCACTGTTGTAATGCTGGATGTGGTGGTTGGAGGTCAATCGTCACAGCCCCAGGACATGGCTGCAGAAGTTCCTCAGGGCAGTGTCCTGGACCCAACCATCTTCAGCTGCTTCATCAATGACCTTCCCTCCAACATAAGGTCAGAAATGGGGATGTTCGCTGATGACTGCAGTGTCAATGCCATTCACAACTCTTCAGATAATGAAGTAGTCCATGCCCGCATGCAACAAGACCTGGACGACATTCAGGCTTGGACTGATGTGTGGCATGAATGATAGCTGCCACTTAAGTGCCAGACAATGACTATCTCCAACAAGCGAGAGTCTAACCACTGCCCCATGACATCCAATGGCATTACCATCGCTGAATCCCCCCACCATTGACCAGAAACTTAACTGGACCAGCCACATAAATACTGTGGCAACAAGAGGTCAGAGGCTAGGTATTCTGTGGCAAGTATCTCACCTCCCGACTCCCCAAAGCCTTGCCACCATCTACAAGGTACAAGTAAGGAGTGTGATGGAATACTCTCCACTTGCCTGGAGGAGTGCAGTTCCAACACAAGAAGCTCGGCCCCATCCAGGACAAAGCAGCCTGCTTGATTGGCACCCCATCGACCACCTTAAACATTCACTTCTTCCACCACCGGCATCTCATGGCTGCAGTGTGTACTGGCTGCAGTGTGTACCATCTACAAGATGCACTGCAGCAACTCGCCAAGGCTTCTTTGGCAGCACCTCCCACACCTGCGACCTCTACTACCTAGGACAATAGCAGCAGGCGCATGGGAACATCACCACCTCCAAGTTCTCCTCCAAGTCACACACCATGCTGACTTGGAAGTATATTGCCGATCCTTCATCGTCACTGGGTCAAAATCCTGGAACTCCCTCCCTAACAGTACTATGGGAGTACCTTTACCACACGGACTGCAGCGGTTCAAGGCGGCGGCTCACCACCACCTTCTCAAGGGCAATTAGGGATGGACAATAAATGCGGGCCTTGCTAGCAACGCCCACATCCCAAGAATGAATATGAAAAAATGTACCAGCCAATTTGCACACAGCACGATTCCACAAACAGCAATGCGATAAATGATCAGATAATCTGTTTTTGGTGCCGATTGAGGGATAAATATTGGTCGGGACACTGGGGAGAACTCTGCTGCTGCTCTTCGAAATAGTGCCATGGGATCTTTTACAGCCACCTGAGAGGGCAAACGAGGCCTCAGTTTAACATCTCAGCCGAAAGACGACACCAACAGTGCAGCACTCCCTTAGTACTGCACTGGAGTGTTGGCCTAGATTATGGGCTCAAGCCTCTGGAGCGTGGCTTCTGACTAAGAGGCAAGAGTGTTACCACTGAGGCAAGGCTGCCACCTGAAGAGGATATGGGACTGAAAGCTCAGCTTGGTGTCTGCATACAGTCTGGTTCTGCCTCTGACAGTGGCCAGGAAGGGGATGGAGTCGGTGGTAATGTTATGATGCCTTCGGTTATTCGACCGTTTAGCTGGAGGAAATTGCAGCTCATCAAAGGCTATGTCGGACAAGCTGTCTGACAACAAAGGCAGTGGAGAGGTTGAGAGAGGCAGAGCTGGGTGTCGTTAGTGTCTGTGGAAGCGGGGTCAAAAGAATGGGTCCTTTGAAGTGGATTTGGAAAATGGTGATTATGAAAGGGAGGCAACACTGCCTGAGGGCAGGGAACCATTTACAATATCAGCAAGTGTGTTTTGGGGGGGTATGGATGAGGGAGGGAAGTTGGGTGGTCATGTGTTTAATGGGAATTGAGGGAGCAAGAAATGTATCCTGAGATACAAAATTGGATGAGATGAGCTTTGAGGGGGGCGTGGGGGAATATTGGAGAAAACGAGAGACACACACAATGAACATTAGATTTTGGAGGAAAACCATGAGAATTAAGTAGACAGTTTTAAATAAGAGCACTAAACGTTCACCCTCTCCCACACCCCACAAACTCACCTTTCCTCTTCTTTCTTTTTCCTTGAAAGTGCCGATTTTGAGTTCTAAAGTGAAAAAGGAAAGATTTGGAAACACAAGTGAATAAATTTGTTGTGAGCTGGCTCTTAACCAATAAACAACATTACAAATCAGCAAGACCCTATGGGTTGTTATTTAACTATATTCTGAAGCTCGTGTCACAAGAACGGCAATGTCAGACAAAAGTTCAGGATCAAGATACTCAGCTGAAAATAAGCCCATCGATAAAACAGCACTAACCATTTTCTCACGTTTTGCTGTGACCTTATTTCTCATCGTTTCCTGGTAACTTTTGTAATTTACATATTCACGTTTTGGGGGCTGAAACAGAAACAAAACAGTAAAAGGAACTAGTTAGTGTGCAAATTTCCTACACACCAGCCAGGTACAAGTGAATTTCCTATATATGGATACAATGCGTGAATGCATTATGTGAATGTTCTAGATACGTGTATAATGTATACCTGGGACCCATTATACAGGACATGGGAGTACTCCCCTCCTCTTCTTCGAATAGTGCCATAGAGACCAGACGGCACCTCCAACAGTGCAGCACTCCCTCAGCCTGGATTATGTGCTCAAGTCTCTGGAGTGGGACTTGAACCCACGACCTTCTGACTCAGAGATGAGAGTGATGCCCACTGAGCCACGGTTGACACTGAAATAAACACATGGCTTGCTTGCATATATGAACAACCCCTCGGATTGTGGGGGCGGCATGGTGTTTAAGCTTTCTGTCTGTGGGCCACATAAGCGCATACTATAGAATCTTAGATTTGAATATGATTTGGTTGGGATTACGGAAACGTGGCTCAAGGATGGCCAAGACTGGGAACTCAACATCCAGGGGTATTCGATATTCAGGAAAGATAGGCAAAAAGGAAAGGGAGGTGGGGTAGCATTACTGGTTAAAGAAGGGATTAATACAATTGTAATGAAGGATATTAGCTCTGATGATGTGGAATCTGTATGGGTAGAATTGAGAAATACTAAGGGGGAAAAAACATTAGTGGGAGTGGTATATAGACCTCCAAACAGTAAGGCGGAGGTTGGGGATGGCATTAAAAGGGAAATTAAACATATAGATTGGGCCAACCAAATTAGTAACAACACTGTGGAGGAGGAATTCCTGGAGTGTTTACGGGATGGTTTCCTGGACCAATATGTCGAGGAACCAACCAGAGATCAGGCCATCTTAGACTGGGTATTATGTAACGAGAAAGGATTAATTAGCAATCTTGTTGTACGAGGCCCCTTGGGTCGGAGCGATCCTAATATGATCGAATTCTTCATTAAGATGGAGAATGAAGTAGTTGACTCAGAGACAAAGGTCCTCAATTTAAATAAAGGAAACTACGATGGTGTGAGGAGCGAGTTGGGTAGGATTGATTGGGGAATGGCACTCAAAGGGTTGATGGTGGATAGGCAATGGCAAACATTCAAAGACCGAATGGATGAGCTACAGTTTGGCATAAAAATAAAACAAAAAAGGTGACTCAACCGTGGCTAACAAGGGAAATTAGGGATAGCATAAGATCCAAGGAGAGGACATATAAATTGGCTAGAAAAAGCAATAATCCTGAGGATTGGGAGCAGTTTAGGAGTCAACAAAGGAGGACAAAGGGATTAATTAAGAAAGGGAAAATAGAATATGAGAGTAAGCTTGCAGGGAACATAAAAACTGACTGTAAAAGCTTTTATAGATATGTGAAGAGAAAAAGATTGGTGAAGTCAAGCGTAGGTCCCTTACAGTCAGAATCAGGGGAATTTATAATGGGAAACAAGGAAATGACAGACCAACTAAATACATACTTTGGTTCTGTCTTCACAAAGGAGGACACAAATAACCTCCCAGAGATGCCAGGGAACATAGGGTCTGATGAAAGGGAGGAACTGAAAGAAATCAGTATTTGTAGGGAAATGGTGTTAGGAAAATTGATGGGACTGAAGGCCGATAAATCCCCAGGGCCTGATGGTCTACATCCCAGGGTACTTAAGGAAGTGGCCCTAGAGATAGTAGATGCATTGCTGGTCATCTTCCAGAACTCGATAGACTCTGGAACGGTACCCATGGATTGGAGGGTAGCTAATGTTACCCCACTATTCAAAAAAGGTGGTAGAGAAAAAGCGGGGAATTATAGACCGGTAAGCCTGACATCGGTAGTGGGGAAAATGCTAGAGTCTATTATAAAAGATGTAATAGCAGAGCACTTGGAAAGCAGTGACAGGATCAGACAAAGTCAACATGGATTTACAAAAGGTAAATCATGCTTGACTAATCTACTGGAATTTTTTGAGGATGTAACTGGTAAAATAGATAAGGGAGAACCAGTGGATGTGGTGTATTTGGACTTTCAGAAGGCTTTCGATAAGGTCCCACATAAGAGATTAGCGTGCAAAATTAAGGCACATGGGATTGGGGGCAAGGTATTGACTTGGATAGAGAACTGGTTGGCGGACAGAAAGCAAAGAGTTGGAATAAACGGGTCGTTTTCCGAGTGGCAGGCAGTGACTAGTGGGGTACCGCAAGGATCGGTCCTAGGACCCCAGCTGTTCACAATATATATTAATGATCTGGACGAGGGAATTGGATGTAATATCTCCAAATTTGCAGACGACACAAAGCTGGGTGGGAGGGTAAGCTGTGAGGAGGATGTCGTGAAACTCCAGTACGATTCGGACAGGTTGGGTGATTGGGCAGAAACATGGCAAATGCACTATAATGTGGATAAATGTGAGGTTATCCACTCTGGTGGCAAAAACAAGGCGGCAGATTATTTTTTGAATGGCAATAGATTGGGAGAAGGGGAAGTGCAGAGAGACCTGGGTGTTATTGTGCACCAGTCGCTGAAGGTAAGCATGCAGGTGCAGCAGGTGTTTAAGAAGGCAAATGGTATGTTGGCCTTCGTAGAAAGAGGGTTCGAGTACAGGAACAAGGATGTCTTGCTACAATTGTACAGGGCCTTGGCGAGATCGCACCTTGAGTATTGTGTGCAGTTTTGGTCACCTTACCTGAGGAAGGACGTTCTTGCCATGGAGGGAGTGTAGCGAAGATTCACCAGGCTGATACCTGGGAATAGCAGGAATGACGTATGAGGAGAGATTGTGTCGATTGGGCTTATACTCACTGGAGTTTAGAAGATTGAGAGGGGATCTCATCGAAACCTATAAAATTCTGTCAGGTCTGGACAGACTAGATGCAGGAAGGATGTTTCGGATGGCCGGGGAGTCCAGAACCAGGGGTCATAGTCTAAGGATAAGGGGTAAGCCATTTAGGACTGAAATGAGGAGGAATTTCTTCACCCAGAGAGTGGTGAACCTGTGGAATTCTCTGCCACAGAGGGCGGTGGAGGCCAGTTCATTAAATATATTCAAGAAAGAGTTGGATATATTTCTTGAGGCTAAAGGGATCAAGGGATATGGGGAGAAGGCAGGGACAGGGTACTGAATTTGGATGATCGGCCATGATCTCATTGAATGGTGGAGCAGGCTCGAAGGGCCGAATGGCCTACTCCTGCTCCTATCTTCTATGTTTCTATGTTAACTCTCTTTGCCACCCCAACCCTATGTTCCCATTTGCCTATATTCCAAGTTGTCAGTACTAACAGATCTTGGTATCTAATTTGGGATTCACAGCCATTTCCAAACCTCCAGGCCCATGAAATTCAAACAGGACAAAGCAGCAAGTAGGAAATATAAATGGAAATAGGACTGAGTTGCCGGAGCTTGATAGACTGGAGTGCCAGGACAAAGGGTTGGACATCTGAGCTCTATTCTACTGTTGCGCTCGAAGTTTTAGAAACCGGATGAAGAGCAGAGATCAACATCTTAAATACAGAAACCATCGATCTCTGATGCAAACAGTGACTGCATACCGGAGGAAAGAGTCAATATTGGGAACTGCAGCAGATAAAAAAAGAAATATAGCGCCTTTCATGACCACCGGACGTCCCACAGCGCTTCACAGCCAATGAGGTACTTTTGAAGTGTAGTCACTGTTGTAATGTAGGAAACGCAGCAGCCAATTTGCACAGAGCAAGATCCCACAAACAGCAATGTGATAATGACCAGATAATGTTTTAGTGATGTTGGTTGATGGATAAATCCCAGGACACTGTCCAGAGCTGAGCAGACCTGCGAGAGGCACAGAGTCGGCGAGAGGAGGATAAAAGGAGCGCGGTGAGGAGGCCTGGGACCGGAGCTGAGTGGCGGACCTGCGAGAGGCACAGAGTCGGCGAGAGGAGGATAAAAGGAGCGCGGTGAGGAGGCCTGGGACCGGAGCTGAGTGGCGGACCTGCGAGAGGCACAGAGTCGGCGAGAGGAGGATAAAAGGAGCGCGGTGAGGAGGCCTGGGACCGGAGCGGAGTGGCGGACCTGCGAGAGGCACAGAGTCGGCGAGAGAAACTCAACACAGGAGTGACGTCAGAATTCAGACGTGATGTCGGCACAAGGGAGCTGATTGGCAAGTAGCTGGTGGGTATTTTCTGCTAAGTTTTAAGTGTATTTCTACTAAGTGGTTCATAGCCTATTAATAGAGGGAGAACACTGAGTGTTTTTTGTTAAGTTTTTAAGTTTATTTCTGTCAAGGTAGTTCATAGTATAATATATAGAGGCATGGCAGGGCAACTCAGTCCCATGAATTGCAAATCCTGTGCCATGTGGGAAATCCTGGATGCTTCTTGTAGCCTGGACGACCACTTGTGCGGGAAGTGTCACCAGCTACAGCAACTCGAGCTTCGGGTTTCTGAGCTTGAGTGGTGGCTGGAGTTACTGCAGTGCATCCGCGAGACAGAGTTACGTGGATAGCACGTTTCTGGAAGTGGTCACCCCACAGCTTAAGAGTGTGCAGGCAAAGAGGGAATGGGTGACCGCCAGACAGAATAGGACGACCAGGCAGGTAGTGCAGGAGTCCCTGGAGTGCATCTCACTCGCTAACCAGTATTCAGTTCTGGATACTGGTGAGGGCGATGGTTCCTCTGGGGAGTGCAGTCAGAGCCAAGTCCACGGCACCATGGGTGGCTCAGCTGCACAGCTGGGGAGGAAGAAGAGCGAAACAGCAATAGTGGTAGGGGATTTGAAAGTTAGGGGAATAGACAGGCGTTTCTGCGGCCACAGATGAGACCCCAGGATGGTATGTTGCCTCCCTGGTGTCAGGGTCAAGGATGTCACTGAACGGCTGCAGGACATTGAGGGGGGAGGGTGAACAGCCAGAGATTGTGGTCCACATCGGTACCAATGACAGGTAGAAAGAGGGATGAGGTCCTGCAGGCAGATTTTAGGGAGTTAGGAAAGAGATTAAAAAGCAGGACCTCAAAAAGGTAGTAATCTCCAGATTACTCCTGGTGCCACATGCTAGTGAGTACAGAAACAGGAGGATAGAGCAGATGAATGCGTGGCTGGAGAGATGGTGCAGCAGGGAGGGCTTTAGATTCCTGAGACATTGGGATAGTTTCTGGGGGAGGTGGGACCTGTACAAGCCAGACGAGTTGTAGCTCAACAGGACCGGGACCAACATCCTTGCGGCAGGGTTTGCTAGTGCTGTTGGGGAGGGTTTAAACTAGCTTGGCAGGGGGATGGGAACCAGAAAGTGGATTCAGAAGGGAGAGAAACAAAGCTGGAAAGGGAAGGCAGAAAATTAGTAAGCGAGTTTGGTGGGCAGAAGAAACAAAGGCTAGAAAATAGACAAGGGAGTTTGGCAGTACTAAATGGTATATACTTCAACGTAAAACAGATGAGCTGAGCTCACAGATAGACACATGGGAGTTTGATATTATAGCTATTATTACTGAGACATGGCTGAAAGGGCAGGAATGGCAGCTCAACATTCTTGGTTACAGGGTTTTCAGACGGGATAAAAAAGGAGGGGGTCGCAATATTGATTAAAAACTCAATTACAGCTGTGAGGAGGGAGGATATCTTAGAAGGATCATCAAATGAGGCTACATGGGTTGAACTGAAAAACAAAAAAGGGGCAATCACACTGCTGGGAGTGTACTGTAGACCTCCAAACAGTCAAAGGGAGATAGAAGAGCAAATATGTAGGCAAATTTCTGATACGTGCAAAAATAGGGCAGTAATAGTAGGAGATTTCAACTTCCCTAATATTAACTGGGATAAAATTAGTGTGAAAGGCATAGAGGGAGCAGAATTCTTAAAATGCATTCAGGAGAACATTTTTAGCCAGTACGTAGCAAGCCCAACGAAAGAGGGGTGTGGTTCTGGACCTAGTTTTAGGGAATGAAACTGGGCAGTTGGAAAGGGTATCAATGGGAGAGCATATTGGTGGTAGTGATCATAATTCAGTTAGATTTAGCATAGTTATGGAAAAGGACAAGGATAGACCATGAATAAAAGTTCTCTATTGGGAAAAAGCTAATTTTACTAAGCGGAGATGTGATTTAGCCAAAGTGGACTGGAGACAGAAACTTGAAGGTAATCAGTATCAGAGCAGTGGGAGGCATTCAAGGAGGAGATAGTGAGGATTCAGTGCAAGTATGTTCCCTTAAAGAAAAAGGGTGGGACTAACAAATCTAGAGCTCCCTGGATGTCAAGGGGCATTCAGGGTAGGATAAAGAAAAAAAGGGAAACTTATGACAGATACAGAGGACTCAATACTGCAGAAAGCCGAGAGCAGTATAGAAAGTGCAGGGGTGAAATTGAAAAAGAAATTAGAAAATCAAAGAGAGGGCATGAAAAAATATTGGCAAGTAAAAGCAAGGAAAACCCAAAGATGTTTTATAAATACAGTAAGCGCAAGAGCATAACGAAAGTAAGAGTAGGGCCCATAAAGGTAACCTGTGTTCTCAATGAATACTTTGCATCTGTTTTCACAAAAAAGAGGGACACAATGCAGACACTGCAATCAGGGAGGAGGAGTGTGAAATATTAGATGAAATAAACATAGTGAAAGAGGAAGTATTAAGGGGTTTAGTATCTTTGAAAGTGGATAAATCCCCAGGCCCGGATGAAATGTAACCCAGACTGTTAAGAGAAGCAAGAGAGAAAATATCAGAGGCTCTGACCATCATTTTCCAATCCTCTCTGGTTACAGGTGTGGTGCCAGAAGACTGGAGGACTGCTAACATGGTACCGTTGTTTAAAAAGGGAGAAAGGGATAGACCGAGTAATTATAGGCCAGTCAGCCTAACCTCGGTGGTGGGAAAATTATTGGAAAAAATTCTGAGGGACAAGATAAATCTTCATATAGAAAGACACAGATTAATCAGGGACAGACAGCATGGATTTGTTAAGGGAGGGTCGTGTCTAACTAACTTGATTGAATTTTTTGAGGAGGTAACAAGGAAGGTCGATGAGGGTAGTGATATTGATGTAGTCTATATGGATTTTAGAAAGGCTTTTGATAAGGTCCTACAAGTAAAAAAAAGCCCATGGGATCCAAGGCAAAGTGGCAAGTTGGCTCAGAGGCAGGAAACAAAGGGTAATGGTCGAAGGGCGTTTGTGACTGGAAGGCTGTTTCTAGTGAGGTTCGGCAGGGCTCAGTACTGGGTCCTTTTTTTTTTGTGGTATATATCAATGATTTGGACTTGAATGTAGGAAGTATGATTAAGAAGTTTGCAGATGATACAAAAATTGGCTGTGTGGTTGATAATGAAGAAGAAAGCTGCAGACTGCAGGAAGATATCAATGGACTGGTCAGGTGGGCAGAACAGTGGCAAATGGAATTCAATCTGGAGAAGTGTGAGGAAATGGATTTGGGGAGGGCTAACAGGGCAATGGAATATACTTTCAATGGTAGGACACTGAGAAGTGCAGATGATCAGAGGGACCTTAGAGTATATGTCCACAGATCCCTGAAGGTAGCAGGATAGGTAGATAAGGTGATTAAGGCGGCATATGGGATACTTGCCTTTATTAGCCGAGGCATAGAATATAAGAGCAGGGCGGTTATGCTTGAACTGTATAAAACACTTGTTAGGCCGCAGCTGGAATACTGCGTGCAGTTCTGGTCACCACATTACAGGAAGGATGTGATTACACTGGAGAGGGTGCAGAGGAGATTTACAAGGATGTTGCCTGGGCTGGGGAATTTTAGCTATGAGGAAAGATTGGATAGGCTGGGGTTGTTTTCTTTGGAACAGAGGAGGCTGAGGGGAAACCTAATTGAGGTGTATAACATTATGAGGGGCCTAGATAGAGTGGATAGGAAGGACCTATTTCCCTTAGCAGAAGGGTCAATAACCAGGGGGCATAGATTTAAAGTAATTGGTCGGAGGTTTAGAGGGGATTTGAGGAGAAATGTTTTCACCCAGGAGGGTGGTGGGGGTCTGGAACTCACTGCCTGAAAGGGAGGTAGAGGCAGAGATCCTCATTACATTTAAAAAGTACCTGGATATGCAGTTGAAGTGCCATAACCGGCAAGGGTATGGACCAAGTGCTGGAAAGTGGGATTAGGATGGATAGCTGTTGGCCGGCACAGACAAGATGGGCTGAATGGCTTCCTTCTGTGCTGTAAATTTCTATGATTCTATGACACCAGGGAGAACTCCCCTGCTCTTCTTTGAAATAGTGCCATAGGAACTTTTACATCCACCTGAGGGGGCAGACAGGGCCTCAGTTTAACATCTCATCCGAAAGAGAGCATCTCAGACAGTGCCTCAGTACTGCAATCCCTCAGTACTGCACTGGGAGTGTCAGCCTCGATTTTCGTGCTCAAGTCTCAAGTGGGACTTGAACCCACAATCTTCTGACTCAGAGGCGAGAGTGCTACCAAGTGAGCCATGGCTGGCACAAACAATTCATAAAGAGATCACAAACAAATATCCACACATGCAACATACCCTAGCACCAAGCATAACAGCTCGCTCTTGTTCAAACATTCTTTGCTGTTCTTTTCTGTATCCTGTGATACCAAATCTGTGCACTTCCAGACGGGCCTGTAAGGGGAAAGGGGTGAGTGTGAGACTCTGGTTTCTTTATTTTGAATGTTATTTCCCCGCTGAGAGGGAGCGACTCCAACTGGGGTGATGATCTATGGGTGCCCTGCATGCTTCGCCCAAACTGCCATTATTCTCATGCAAGCCAGGGTGGGCTAGTCGACCATGGGGTGCAACACCAACTGAATGCAATGCTGTCCACACCATGAGGACTACACGCGCACGTTTTGCAGTCAAAGTAACTGGGAACAATCAGGAGTGGGCACCTATCCAATGTTCACCCCCCAGCGAGGAGGCCAATTGCAGCAACCCTCTATGGTTGCGACCACCAAACCCATCACAGGCCTGGAATTGAACCTGGGACTTTGGTTCAGCTACACACTGGTCTTTACCTACACAGCCTTCAGGGAACTGTGCACTTACTTCTCCCCCACCTCCCCTTGATTAACCATTATAGAACCATACAGGACAGGCGGCCATTCAGCCCATCGTGCCTGCTCTTTCGAAGAGCTATCCAATTAGCCCCACTCCCCCATAGCCCTGCAAATTTCTCCTTTTCAAGTATTTATCCAATTCCCTTTTGAAAGTTACTCTTGAATCTGCTTCCACCACCCTTTCAGGCAGCGCATTCCCGATCGTAATAACTTGCTGCCTAAAAAAAATTCTCATCTCCCTTCTGGTTCTTTTGCCGATCATCATAAGTTTAAATACAACACAAGGGTCAGAACACAGAGCTGCACATCATAGGGGTGGCATTTCACTTAGACCACTCAGCCCACCCAAAGGCCAGCAATGTTGGTGCTCCCATCCCATGTCTGTGGACCTTCCTCAGCCTTCAGGAGATGCACAGCCAGGGGAAGGTCAAGAGATTTTGTTGTGCTTCTGCAAAGAACAATGATCTGATGGAGTCTGTATGCTACAATAATGATGATACAAGACTTACCCTCTCCAAATTAAATACTTTTTGTTTTGTGTTGTTCTGCTCACCAGTTTCTTCCACCTGAATGTGTAAAAATTAAAAATAATTAATTCAACATTTAAGGGCACCAAAACAGAACTCTGTCATTGCAACAGCAATCACAGCAGCTGTGAACGGTGGGGGGGAAAGAGAGTGAACGGTGGGGGGGGGGGGAAAGAGAGTGAACGGTGGGGGGGGGGGGAAAAGAGAGTGAACGGTGGGGGGGGAAAGAGAGTGAACGGTGGGGGGGGAAAGAGAGTGAACGGTGGGGGGGGGAGAAAGAGAGTGAACGGTGGGGGGGAAAGAGAGTGAACGGTGGGGGGGGGAAAGAGAGTGAACGGTGGGGGGGGGAAAGAGAGTGAACGGTGGGGGGGAAAGAGAGCGAGGGTGGGGGGGGGGGGGGGGGGGGAGAAAGAGAGCGAGGGTGGGGGGGGAAAGTGTAGTCCAGGTAGCTGTGGGAGTCAGTGGGCTTGTAGTGGATGTTTGTCGAAAGCCGATCGCCAGAAATGGAGATGGAGAAGTCAAGGAAGGGAAGGGAAAACTCGGAGATGCACTTCCTCCCACCCCGCTTCTTGTAAGGACTCTATTCCATGCTCCCAGTTTCTCCGTCTCCGCCGCGTCTGTTCTGACGATGCCACCTTCCATACCAGTGCTTCCGACATGTCTTCCTTTTTCCTCAACCGAGGATTCCCGTCTACTGTGGTTGACACGGCCCTTGACTGTGTCCGTTCCATTTCCCGCACTTCTGCTCTCACCCCTTCCCCTCTTTCCCAGAACCACGATCGGGTTCCCCTTGTCCTCACCTGTCACCCCACCAGCCTCCACATTCAACGTATCATCCTCTGCCATTTCCGCCACCAAACACATCTTCCCCTCACCTCCCCTTTCAGCATCGAGTTCAACAATTTCAGATAATTATCCCTGCCCCCATTTTTCATGCTGTATGATTTTTGCCATTCCCATTTGCAACATTTTATCTTTCCTGCCTCTTACAAAAGTACAGGATGTTCTTTCAATTCCTCCCTCCCCTCCTAAACCTCCCCCCCCCCCATCTCTGCACCTGCTGTTACATATATCTGTTACATCTCCAGCTTTTTCCAGTTCTGATGAAGGGTCCCAGACCTGAAACGTTAACTGTTTCTCTCTCCACAGATGCTGCCTGGCCTGCTGAATATTTCCAGCATTTTCTGTTGTTATTTCAGATTTCCAGCATCCGCAGTATTTTGTTATTGTATTCAACTAGGGAACAGGCTATTTTAGATCTAGTATTGTGCAACAAGAAAGGGTCAATTAATAACCTTGTAGTAAAGAGGCCTTTTGGGAAGAGTGACCATAATATGATCGAATTTTATATTGAGTTTGAAAGTGACTTAGTTAAATCCAAAACTAGGGTCTTAAATCTAAACAAAGCAAACTATGTAGGTATGAGGGGGGAGTTGGCTAAGGTAGATTGGGAAAATACATTAAAAGGTTTGACAGTGGACGAGTAATGGCTAGCATTTAAAGAATTAATACATAATTTACAACAAATATACATTCCTTTAAGGCACAAAAACCCCACAGGAAAAGTGGTCCAACCGTGGCTAACAAGAGAAGATAAAGATAGTATTAGATCAAAGGAGTAGTAAGCCTGAGGATTGGGAGGATTTTAGAATTCAGGAGAAATTAATGGGACTGAAAGCCGATAAATCCCCTGGACCTGATGGCCTACATCCTAGGGTTTTGAAAGATTTGGCTATAGAGATAATGGATGCCTTGGTTGTCATTTCCCAAAATTCCATAGATTGTAGAACGGTTCCTGCGGGTTGGAAGGTAGCAAATGTAACCCCAATATTTAAGGAGAGAGAAAATGGGGAACTACAGACCAGTTAGCCTGACATCAGTAGTAGGGAAAATGCTAGAATCTATTATTCAGGATGTGGTAACAAGGCACTTAGAAAATAATAATGGGATTGGGCAGAGTCAACACGGATTTATGAAAGGGAAATCCTGTTTAACAAATCTGTTAGAGTTGTTTGAGGTTGTAACTAGCAGAATAGATAAGAGGGGGAACCAGTGGATGTGGTGTATTTGGATTTTCAGAAGGCATTCGATAAGGTGCCACACAAGAGGTTATTAAACAAAATTAGGGCTCATGGGATTGGGGGTAATATACTAGCATGGATTGGTTAACAAGACAGAAAACAGTAGGAATAAACAGGTCATTTTCGGGTCAGCAGGCTGTAACTAGTGGGGTACTGCAAGGATCAGTGCTTGGGCCTCAGCTATTCACAATCTATATCAATGATTTGGATGAGGGGACCAAATGTAATATATCCAAGTTTGCTGCTGATACAAAGCTGGGTGGGGATGCAAGTTGTGAGGAGGATGCAGAGAGGCTTCAAGAGGATATAGACAAGCTAAGTGAGTGGGCAAGAACATGGCAGATGGAATATAATGTGGAGAAATGTGAAGTTATCCACTTTGGTAGGAAAAATAGAAAAGCAGAGTATTTTTTAAATGGAGAGAGATTGGGAAATGTTGGACCTGGGTGTCCTTCTACACAAATCACTGAAAGTTAACATGCAGGTACAGCAAGCAATTAGGATAGCAAATGGCATGTTGGCCTTTATTACAAGAGGATTTGCGGATAAGAGTAAAGACGTCTTACTGAAATTATATAGGGCCCTGGTGAGACCACACCTGGAGTATTATATACAGTTTTGGTCTCCTTACCTAAGCAAGGAGATGCTTGCCATAGGGGGAGTGCAACAAAAGTTCATTAGACTGGTTCCTGGGATGGGGGGTTGTCCTATGAAGACAGATTGAGTAGGCTAGGCCTATATTGAGTAGACTCGGCCTATATTCTCTCAAGTTTAGAAGAATGAGAGGTGATCTCATTGAAACATACAAAATTATTACAGGGCTTGACAGGGTAGGTGCAGGGAGGATGTTTCCCGTGGCTGGGGAGTGTAGAACCAGGGGTCAGAGTCTCAGGATAAGGGGTCGGCCATTTAGGACTGAGATGAGGAGAAATTTCTTCACTCAGAGGGTGGTGAATCTTTGGAATTCTCTACCCCAGAGGGCTGTGGAGGCTCAGTCATTGAGTATATTCAAGACCAAGATCGATAGATTTTGGGATATTAAGGCAATCAAGGGGTATGGGGATAGAGCAGGGAAGTGGAGATGAGGTAGAAGATCAGCCATGATCTTATTGAATGGCGGAGCCGGCTCGAAGGGCCAAATGGCCGACTCCTGCTCCGATATCTTATGTTCCAACAGAAAAGGTAATCTAAAAGTCTTCTAAAGAAAGAAAAAGACTTACATTTATATAGCGCCTTCCACGACCACCGGACGTCTCAAAACGCTTTAGAGCCAATAAAGTACTTTTTGAAGTGGAGTCACTGTTGTAATGTGGGAAACGCGGCAGCCAATTTGCGCACAGCAAGCTCCCACAAACAGCAATGTGATAATGACCAGATAATCTGTTTTTGCTATGTTGATCAAGGGATAAATATTGGCCAGGACACTGGGGATAACACCCCTACCCCTTCTTCAAAATAGTGCCTTGAGATCTTTTACGTCCACCTGAGAGAGAAGACGGGGCCTCGGTTTAACGTCTCATCCGAAAGACGGCACCTCCAACAGTGCAGCACTCCCTCAGTACTGCACTGGAGTGTCAGCCTATTATGTGCTCAAGTCCCTGGAGTGGGACTTGAACCCACAACCTTCTGACTCAGATGAGAGTGTGCTACCAACTGAGCCACAGGCATATAAAAGTAAAAGGGCAGTAAGAGGAGGGGTGGGGCTGATTTGGGACCAAAAAGGAGACCCATGCATGGAGGCAGTGGGTATAACTGAGGTATTAAAGGAGTACTTTGCATCTTCACCAAGGAAGAGGATGCTGGCATAGACATAGTGAAGGAGGAGGTAGTAGAAACACTTGATAAGATAAAAATTGATAGAGGTATTAGAAAGGCTGGCTGTACTTACAGTAGGTAAATCACCAGGAGCGGATGGGATGCATCCTAGGATGCTGAGGGAATTGAGGGCGGAAACCGTGGAGGTACTGGCCATAATATTCCAAACCTCCATAGATATGGGGGTGGAGCCAGAGGACTGCAAATGTTACATCATTGTTCAAAAAAGGGTGTAAAAATAAACCCAACTACAGGCCAGTCAGTTTAACCTCGGTAGTGGGGAAGCTTTTAGAAACGATAATCTGGGACAAAATTAACAGTCACTTGGATTAGTGTGGATTAATTAAGGAAAGCAAGCACTGATTTGTTAAAGGGAAATCGGGTTTAACTAACCTGATCGAGTTTTTTGATGAGGGTAATGTGGTTGACATAGTGTACATGGATTTCCAAAAGGCATTCGACAAAGTGCCACATAATAGGCTTGCCAGCAAAGTTGAAGCCCGTGGAATAAAAGGGACAGTGGCAGCATGGATACGAAATTGGCTAAGTGAGAGGAAACAGTAGTGGTGAATGGTTTTTTTTCGGACTGGAGGAAGGTATTCAGTGGTGTTCCCCAGGGGTCGGTTCTAGGACCACTGCTTTTCTTGATATATATTAATGACTTGAACGTGGGTGTACAAAACACAATTTCAATATTTGCAGATGACACAAAACTTGGAAGTATAGTGAACAGTGAGGAGGATAGGGATAGACTTCAAGAAGACAGAGACAGGTGGCACGTGGCAGATGAAATTTAATGCAGAAAAGTGTGAAGTGATGCATTTTGGTAGAAAGAATGGAGAGGACATATAAACTAAATGGTACAACCCTAAAAAGGGTGCATGAAGAGAGAGAGACCTGGGGGTATATGTGCATAAATAAATCGTTGAAGGTGGCATGTCTGGTTGAGAAAGCAGTTAAAAAGGCTTACGGGATCCTGTGCTTCATAAATAGAGGTATAGAGTACAAAAGTGTGGAAATTATGATGAACCTGTATAAAACACTGGTTTGGCCCCAACTGGAGTACTGAGTCTAATTCTGGGCACTGCACTTTTGGAAGGCCGTGAAGACCTCAGAGAGGGTGCAGAAAAGATTTACAAGAATGATTCCAGGAATGAGGGACTTCAGTTACATTTATAAGACTGGAGAAGCTGGGGTTGTTCTCCTTGGAGCAGAGAAGATTGAGGGGAGATTTGATAGAGGCGTTCAAAATCATGAGGGGTCTGGACAGAGTAGATAGAGAGAAACTGTTCACATTGGCAGAAGGGTCGAGAACCAGAGGACACAGAGTTAATGTGATTGGCAGAATAACCAAAGGCGACATGAGGAAAAAATGTTTTACACAGCGAGTGGTTAAGATCTGGAATGCACTGCCTGAAAGCGTGGTGGAGGCGGACTCAATTTTATCTTTGAAAAGGGAGTTGGATAAGTACCTGAAGGAAACAAAATTGCAGGGCTACGGGGAAAGGGCGGGGGAGTAGAACTAGCTGAGTCGGCACAGGCTTGATGGGCCGAATGGCCTCCTTCTGTGCTGTAACCGTTCTATGATTCTATGATAAGCATACTTGACTGTCCTTGTCCGTATCCGGTGGGAGCGACTTCCTCTTCCGAGAACCAGTAAAGGTTACGACCTCCGCTGGCCTCTTTCCACTGATGGCGACAATCCTGTTATCAGGAACTTTTTCTCCCTTTGCTTTCACAAGCACCGTGCTGTCGCCCACAGAATCAAGAAGCTCAGCACGCAGCTGGACAAGACACTTTGGAGGCCCACAGGATGAGCTTGCTGCTTTCTTGGTAAGCGAATCACTTGTTCTGAGCACTGCAGTGCTGCAAGGCACAGGCTGGGCCTCTGAGCAAAGCGTCCTCTCTTCAGGCTCCTTTTGCTTGCCTTTTCTCCCTTTCAACTTTGTTTTTTCTCCCTGTGTCTTCTTTCCACCCACTGCAGCTTCTCCTGCAATAGTCAATTTCAAATATATTAAAGAGAGGCTGGGAGCAAAATAGCTGTGCATTTACCTACATACGCTAGTGACTGGAAAAAATAACCCATTGGCGATGAAGGGCTTTGGGACGTCCTGAGGCTGTGATCAGATGCTGTATAAATGCAAACTCTTTGGGTCAAATAGAAAGGAGATGAATCGCAAAGATCTCACGGTAAATACCGGGGCTCAGTGGTAGCTCTCACCCCTTAGTCATAAGGTGATGTGCTTAAGTCCCATACCAGAGGCATGAGCACATAATCCAGGCCAACACTCCCAAGTGCAGTACTGAGGCAGCGCTGCAGCGATGGAGGTAGTGTCTTTCAGATGAGACAACAATTTGCATTTATATAGCACCTTTAACATAGTAAAATGTCCCAAGGCGCTTCACAGGAGTGTTGTAAAAAAAGACACTGAGCTGCATAAAGAGATATTAGGGCAGATGACCAAAGGCTTGGTCAAACAAAGAGAGGCAGAATAGCAGAGGTTTAGGGAGGGAATGCCAGAGCTTAGAACCCAGTCAGCTGAAGGCACAGCCAGCAACAGTGGACTGATTAAAATCAGGAATGCACAAAAGGGCAGAATTAGAGGGGGGGTGGGTTGTGGGACAGGAGCAGATTACAGGGGGGGGGGGGGGGAAAAGAAGAGAGAGAGTGAGCACCGGGGGGAAGGGGGGGGAAAAAGAGAAAGGAGAGAAAAAGGAGGGAGAGAGAGAGAGAGAGAGAGCGAGAGAGTGAGTGTGAGAGAGAGGGGGAGAGGGGGGTGGTGGTGAGGGAGAGTGTGTTGTGTCTCCTTGTGTTCTTATATACTATTGTGGCGTTGCCACATTGGGGAAACACTATGTAGATAAACCTGTATAATCCCCTTTTAACTGCTGTATTCCCCTCCCCCCGCAAGACAGTTGCAAGCTGAGAGGAATAAGGCACGTTCAGACTTGCCTGCTGCTGAGAGAAGGAAAACCAATCAGGTTCCAGCAGGTGACCAATCCGTGAGTCATCACAGGTTCGCGGGCTTCACGAATTCAGTACTGTATTGTGAGAGTTGGAGTAAAGACCTATTTCTTGTAGCTCGCTGTGTTGCCTATTTCTTTACGCGGGAGACCGTAGTCACCCACATTGGTGACCCCGAATGTCGGCGGCCGAAGCCCCCGACTCACGCAGCCCTACAGAGGCCAGCAACGACCCGATGGCAACCAGCAGCAGCCTGATGTCGGCCGGCGCCGCGTCCTTGAAGCTCCCCACCTTCTGGGAACACCAAGCACCAGCTTGGTTCACGCACTCGAAGGCCCAATTCACCCTTCGCAGGGTTCAAGACGATGAAGAAAGGTACCTCCACGTAGTCTCAGCACTAGCAAGCTCTACCGCCGCCGAAGTTCTCGACCTGCTGGGGAACCCACCACAGACCAGCAAGTACTCAACCATTAAGGGCCGCTTGCTGCAGGCTTACGGCCTGTCCAAGGAGGAGAGGGCCCGCAGGCTTCTCTCACTACCAGGCCTCGGCGATTCTACCCCGACCCAGTTGATGAGCCGGATGCTTGCGCTCCTGGGCTCTGAACCGCAGTGCTTTGTGTTTCAGGCCCTTTCTCAGCCTGCTTCCTCAGCAGGTACAGACTGCCCTCGCGGGGTCCCCGATCACGGACTGCGTACAACTGGCAGCCGCCGCGGACAAAGTTTTCGCCGTCACCCAACTCGGCTGTGCAGCCGCGAGGCTCCCCGACACCACCGAGCGTGCGCCGCCACGCCAGGCCGCAGAACTATGCTACTACCATGCGCGTTTCGGCCACAAGGCCCAACGCTGCAGAGCACCCTGCTCTTTCGATCAAACCAAGATGGCCACCCGGCCCAACGCACCAGCCCCGCGCCGCCGCCTAGGCCCGCTCGACTGCACCCCCGCCACCACGATGGCCATCGGCACCGCAGGTAAACTGCTGTACATAACCGACTCTCTTTCAGGGCGCAGATTCCTTTGTGACACCGGAGCCCAATGCAGCATAATTCCTGCCTCCCAGCTCGACATCCAGGCAGGCCGCAGCGGCCCACCCCTCGTGGCGGCAAATGGCGCAGCCATCGCTACTTTCGGAAAGCGACGGGCCGAGGTTTGTTTCAACGGCCAGCGATTTACGTGGGATTTCGTGACCGCCTCGGTGGCACATCCTTTGCTGGGCGCTGATTTTCTTTGCGCCCACGGACTCCTGGTCGACGTCCGCGACAGGCGCCTGATCGACGCAGCAACTTTCGCTTCACTGGCCTGCCAGCAGAGCAACAGCCCGGCCCTCGTCGGGTCCTGCTCCGCCCCGGCGCATGACGACTACGCCCGCCTACTCGCAGATTTCCCAAGGCTCACACAACCGACCTTCTCAGCCGCGGCAGCCAAACATGGGGTCGAGCACCATATCGCCACTACGGGACCACCAGTGTTCGCTCGAGCCAGACGCCTGGACCCAGCCAAGATGGCGGTGGCCAAGGAAGAATTCGCCACGATGAAAAAACTGGGCATCATCCGCCGCTCGAACAGCCCTTGGTCGTCCCCCCTCCACATTGTGCCCAAGCCGGGCGGTGGCTGGCGCCCCTGCGGCGACTACAGACGGCTCAACGACGCCACCACGCCCGACAGATACCCCATTCCGCACATCCAAGACTTCTCGGCACACCTAGCAGGAAAGTCCGTCTTTTCCAAGGTCGACCTGATTCGCGGCTACCATCAGGTCCCCGTCCACCACGCAGACGTCCAGAAGACGGCGGTCATCACCCCCTTCGGACTGTTCGAGTTCCTGCGCATGCCCTTCGGGCTTAAGAACGCCGCACAGGCCTTCCAACGGCTCATGGACTCCGTCCTACGGGACCTGAGCTTCCTGTTCATCTATCTGGACGATATCCTCGTGGCCAGTACCAGCAAGGCCGAGCACATCGCGCATTTGCGCTCCCTTTTCCAGCGCCTCAGCCAACATGGGCTAATCGTCAACCCAGCCAAATGCCAGTTCGGAGCAGCCCAAATTGACTTTCTCGGCCACAGAATCTCGCCAAAGGGAGCCATTCCCCTACCTTCCAAGGTGCAGGCGGTGGCGGACTTTCCCCAGCCCACCTCGGTTAAGGCGCTGCAGGAATTTTTGGGGATGGTCAATTTCTATCACCGGTTCGTGTCCAAGGCCGCTGCACTCATGCGCTCCCTCTACGAAGCCACCAGGGGCAAAACGGGCAAAGAGCCAGCGAGATGGCGACAGCCTTCCACCAGACCAAAAGCGCCTTGGCCAACGCCACACTACTGGCCCACCCCACCACGGACGCCTCGGATTACGCCGTCGGCGCCGTCCAGCAACAGTGGGTCGAAGGCGCGTGGCAGCCACTGGCATTTTTCAGCCGACAGCTGCGCAAGAACGAGCAGGCCTACAGCACGTTCGACAGAGAGCTCCTAGCCCTGTTCCTGGCAATCCGGCACTTCCGTTTCCTTCTGGAAGGCCGGCCGTTCACCGCATTCGTGGACCACAAGCCGCTCACTTGCGCCATGGCCAAAGTAACCGAACCCTGGTCCGCGCACCAACAGCGCCAACTCAACTTCATCTCGGAGTTCACCACGGACATCCGCCACGTCGCCGGCAAGGACAATTTGGTGGCCGACTGCCTCTCAAGACCCTCGTTCCACGCAGTGCACCTGGGCGTCGACTACGCCAGCATGGCGAGAGACCAGGCTGCCGGCGCGGAGATCCAGGCCCTCAGGACGTCAACTACCAGCCTCACCCTGGCCGACATTCACTTCCACGCAGCCGGCACAACCCTCCTGTGCGACGTCTCAGTCCCCTCGCCTAGGCCGGTCGTTCCATCCGCCTGGCGCAAGCGAGTTTTTGACATCATCCACGGCCTTTCACATCCAGGGATGCGTGCGTCTCAGAAACTTATGTCCGCCAAGTTCGTCTGGCCTGGACTCCACAAGGATATGAGAGACTGGACCAACACATGCGTGCTGTGTCAGCGCGCTAAGGTCCAGCAGCACACCAAGGCGCCATTGGAGTGTTTCCCCGGTGCCCGAGAGGCGTTTCGACCACGTCCACCTGGTAGGCCCCTTGCCGCCGTCGCACGGTTTTACACACCTGCTCACGATCGTCGACCGCACCACCAGATGGCCCAAGGTGGTTCCCCTCGCCTCCACCACCACGACCGACGTTGCGCGAGCATTCGTCTCGACATGGGTGGCCCGGTTCGGCGTGCCGACCGACATATCCTCGGACAGAGGCCCCCAGTTCACCTCCCACTTGTGGAATGCCATCATCGCCAGCCTCGGCACCAAGTTGCACAGGACAACAGCCTACCACCCGCAGGCCAACAGGCTCTGCGAGCACTTTCATCGTTCTTTGAAAGCCTCCCTCCGCGCCAGCCTGGCCGACACCAGCTGGATCAACAAACTACCCTGGGTTCTCCTGGGATTGCGTACTGCGCCCAAAGAGGACCTCCGCGCCTCTGCGGCCGAGATGGTCTACGGCCAACCGCTCAGAGTACCAGGTGACTTCCTCCCCCTGACAACGGAGCCATGGTCGGCCGCCAGACAGCTTTCCCTGCACCAGGACGCGGCCCAGCAATTCCGTCCAGTGCCCACTTCGCAACACGGCCCGCAGCCGTCCTACGTGCCTCGAGACTTACAACATGCGGAGTTCGTCTTCGTGCGCCGGGATGCGCACAGAGGCCCGCTGCAGGCACCATACACTGGCCCCTTCCCAGTATTGGAGACGGGGGACAAAGCTTTTCTTATCGATGTCGGCGGGAAGCCGGACCTTATTGCAGTAGACCACCTCAAACCAGCGCACCTGGACCTTAGCTTCCCGTTTCGGCTGGCTCTTCCCCCGCGGCGGGGCAGACCTCCCGCGTTGGCGGCGGCCCCACAAGAGGACCAAGACACGCCAGAACCTTACTTCCCGGCCGCCGCCCCACCTTCGCCGGCAGCCCATCCAGCCAGCCCACTGGCAGACCAGCCGACGAACCAACCGGCCGACCTCCCAGACAGCCCTCCTCACACGCCAGATGGCTACTACAGCCGCTATGGCCGCTTGGTCAAACCTCCGCAGAGACTGACTTTTACAGTTAACGAGGATTCTGGGGGGGGGGGGGGGGGGGCGTATGTTGCCACATTGGGGAAACACTGTGTGTATGTAGATAAACCTGTATAATCCCCTTTTAACTGCTGTATTCCCCTCCCCCCGCAAGACAGTTGCAAGCTGAGAGGAATAAGGCACGTTCAGACTTGCCTGCTGCTGTTAGAAGGAAAACCATTCAGGTTCCAGCAGGTGACCAATCCGTGAGTCACACAGAATCACACAGAATCCCCACAATGCAGATAGAGGCCATTTCGGCCCATCGAGCCTGCACCGACACATATCCCACCCGATCCCCGTAACCCCTACACCAACACATATCCCCGTAATCCCACGTATTTAATCCCCCTAACACTAAGGGTCAATTTATCATAGTCAATCAACCTAACCCGCACATCTTTGGACTGTGGGAGGAAACCGGAGCACCCGGAGGAAACCCACGCAAACACAGGTTCGCGGGCTTCACGAATTCAGTACTGTATTGAGAGAGTTGGAGTAAAGACCTATTTCTTGTAGCTCGCTGCGTTGCCTATTTCTTTACGCGGGAGACCGCAGTCCCCCACACTATAATATTAGACACTTTTAGTTCATTTTAGTTAGTGCTTTTACTGCTGTATTCTTTCTTTGTTACAGTGCTGCCGCATGGTGCGGAGTGATACAAGATGTCCGATGCTGCACTGTGCACTGCCTGTGCACAGTGTGCCACATAGCAATATAACTACACCATACCAAAGTAGTTCCATTTAACAATGTGATACGATATAACAATGTAACATTGTTACTGGGGGGGTGATCACCCTGGGGGGGGGGGGGGGGGGGGGAGAGAAGAGAGCACCCCGGGGGGGGGGGGGGGAAGAGAGAAGAGAGCACCCCGGGGGGGGGGGGGGGAAAGAGAGAAGAGAGCACCCCGGGGGGGGAGGGGAGAGAAGAGAGCACCCCGGGGGGGGGGGGGGGGAGAGAGAAGAGAGCACCCCCGGGGGGGGGGGGGGGGGAGAGAAGAGAGCACCCGGGGGGGGGGGGGGGGGGAGAGGGGAAGGGGAGGGAGCACCCTGCGGGGGAGAGAGCACCCTGGGGGGGGGGGGGAGGGGGGAAGAGGAGAGAGAGCACCCTGGGGGTGGGGAAGGGGAGAGAGCACCCTGGTTTGGGTGGGGGGGGGGGGGAAGGGAGAGAGCACCTGGGGGGGGGGAGGGGAGAGAGCATCCTGGAGGGGGGGGAGGGGGGAGTAAGAGAGAGAGCACCCGGGGGGTTAAGTTCCTCTCAGACCCACACGCCGTCCTTACCGTATTGGTACAGTCGGCTGAGGATACTGTGCAGCAGCCGCCGCTCGCCCTCCCAGGCCCGTTCTCGCCCATTGCACAGCACCCGCACTCACAACAGCTTGGCGTCTGAGGCAGACGTCGCCCACCACATGCTCTGATGTCACCGCGTTGCTGTGCGCGTGGATTGCGTTCCCGACGCGACTGGGCGCTGTCTGGTGACGTGCCGGAGTTGGGCGGGCGCTGTCTGGTGACGTATTAGAGGTGGGCGGGGCGCTGTCTGGTGACGTACAGGAGTTGGGCAGGGCCCGGTCTGGTGACGTAACGGAGTTGGGCGGGGTGCGGTCTGGTGACGTCACGAAGTTGGGCGGGGCGCTGCCTGGTGACGTAGCGGAGTTGGGCGGGGCGCGGTCTGGTGACGCGACGGAGGTGGGCGGGGCGCTGTCTGGTGACGTACGATGGAGTTGGGCGGGGCGCTGTCTGGTGACGTACGATGGAGTTGGGCGGGGCGCTGTCTGGGGACGCGTTGGAGGTGGGCGGGGCGCTGTCTGGGGGACGTATGATGGAGTTGGCGGGGCGCTGTCTGGGGACGCGTTGGAGGTGGGCGGGGCGACGTATGATGAAGTTGGGCGGGGGCGCTGTCTGGTGACGTAATGGAGGTGGGCGGGTCGCTGGTTGGCGTCGCATGGCAGCGCTGAGTGGTCTCGGCCTCGCTTCCTAGTTCGGCGATAATGAGACGTACATGCCTCACATGGAGAACATGGCGAGCCCGGCTGTGGAGTCTCTTTACCCGGTGAGTGAGCGGAGCGGAGCCGTTGCGTTGCGTTGCCGGGGGAGCGGACGGTGTTTACACCAGTAATGGCGGGCTGGGCTGGGGTTATTTATGTGGCTGGGCGGGGTCAGGTCCGGACATTGCACCCCTGTGCACTGTAAGGGAGGGTGGCACCGGGCAGCACCGGCATGCCCGGGAGCCTTGCCGGTGAAGCGGCTCCTGGGCCCCCCGCTTCAGGAGGCGCATTGGATCGAGGTCAGAGGTTGGGGAGCTTGTGGAAGAGCAGGAGACGAACCTGTGCCATATTGGATGGGGTGGGAGTAACAGGGGAAGAGAGGCGGAATACAATGGGGAGAGAGTGAGAGATAGTGGCTGGGAGAGAGGGGGCGATACGATCCAAATTAAAAGCAGAACCTCAAAAGTAATAATCTCTGGATTGTTACCTGAGGCACATGCAAATTGGCAAAGAGCGGTGTGGGAGGAAGGGGGGATTCAACAAGGGAACAGGCTATTTTAGATCTTGTATTGTGTAATGAGACAGGGTTAATTAGTAATCTCATAGTAAAGGATCGTCTGGGGAAGAGTGATCATAATATGTTGGAATTTCACATTGGGTTTGAGAGTGAAATTCTTAAGTCTGAAACTAGAGTCTTAAACTTAAATAAAGCCAATTGCATAGGAATGAAGGGTGAGTTGGCTAAGGTAGATTGGGAAATTAGATTAAAAGGTATGATGGTAGATAAGCAGTGGCAAACATTTAAAGAAATATTCCAAAAGGCATTCGATAAAGTGCCACATACAAGGTTGCTATGCAAGATAAGGGCTCATGGAGTTGGGGGGTAATATATTAGCATAGATAGAGGATTGGTTAACGGACAGAAAACAGAGTAGGGATAAATGGGTAATTTTCCAGTTGGCAGGCTGTAACTAGTGGGATGCAGCAAGGATCAGTGCTTGGGCCTCAGCTATTTACAATCTATATTAATGACTTGGATGAAGGGACCGAGTGGCATAGTGGTTAGCACTGTTGCCTCACAGCGCCAGGGACCCGGGTTCAAATCTGGCCTCGGGCGACTGTCTGTGTGTAGTTTGCACATTCTCCCTGTGTCTGCGTGGGTTTCCTCCGGGTGCTCCGTTTCCTCCACAGTCCAAAGATGTGCGGGTTAGGTTGATTTGGCTATGATAAATTGACCCTTAGTGTTAGGGGATTAAATACGTGGGGTTACGGGGATAGGGTGGGATATGTGTCGGTGCAGGCTCGATGGGCCGAAATGGCCTCTATCTGCACTGTGGGGATTCTGTGTGATTCTGTGTGTAATGTATCCAAATTTCCTGATGATACAAAGCGAGGTGGGAAAGTAAGCTATTGAGGAGGACACAAAGAGCCCGCAAAGGAATATAGACAAGTTAAGTGAGTGAGCAATAAGATGGCCGATGGCGTATAATGTGGGGAAATGTGAGGTTATTCACTTTGGTAGGAAGAATAGAAAAACAGAATATTTTTTAAATGGTGAGCAACTATTAAATATTGAGAGATTGATTCCTGGGATGCGAGCAATTCCTGGGTTCAGAGGGATTAGGTGTCCTTTTTTTGAGGATGTAACTGGTAAAATAGATAAGGGAGAACCAGTGGATGTGGTGTATTTGGACTTTGAGAAGGCTTTCGATAAGGTCCCACATAAGAGATTAGTGTGCAAAATTAAGGCACATGGATTGGGGGCAAGGTATTGAATTGGATAGAGAACTGGTTGGCGGACAGAAAGCAAAAAGTTGGAATAAACGGGTCGTTTTCCGAGTGGCAGGCAGTGACTAGTGGGGGTACCGCACGGATCGGTCCTAGGACCCCAGCTGTTCACAATATATATTAATGATCTGGACGAGGGAATTGGATGTAATATCTCCAAATTTGCAGACGACACAAAGCTGGGTGGGAGGGTAAGCTGTGAGGAGGATGTCGTGAAACTCCAGTACGATTTGGACAGGTTGGGTGATTGGGCAGAAACATGGCAAATGCACTATAATGTGGATAAATGTGAGGTTATCCACTTTGGTGGCAAAAACAGGAAGGCAGATTATTATTTGAATGGCAATAGATTGGGAGAAGGGGAAGTGCAAAGAGACCTGGGTGTTCTTGTGCACCAGTCGCTGAAGCTAAGCATGCAGGTGCAGCAGGCGGTTAAGAAGGCAAATGGTATGCAAAAGAGAGGGCTCACGACAGTGGCGGGGGAGAGAGGGAGCGAGACAGTGGCGGGGGAGAGAGGGCGCGAGACAGTGGCGGGGAGAGGGAGCGAGGCGGGGGAGAGGGAGCGAGGCAGTGGCGGGGAGAGAGGGAGCGCGACAGTGGCGGAGGGAGGGAGCGAGACAGTGGCAGGGAGAGGGGGAGCGAGACAGTGGCGGGGAGAGGGGGAGCGAGACAGTGGCGGGGGGAGAGGGAGCGAGACAGTGGCGGGGGGAGAGGGAGCGAGACAGTGGTGGGAGAGAGAGAGCGAGACAGTGGCGGGGGGAGAGGGAGCGAGACAGTGGCGGGAGAGAGGGAGCGAGACAGTGGCGGGGGGAGAGGGAGCGAGACAGTGGCGGGGAGAGAGGGAGCGAGACAGTGGCGGGGGAGAGGGAGCGAGACAGTGGCGGGGGAGAGAGGGAGCGGAGACAGTGGCGGGGGAGAGGGAGCGAGACTGGTGGGGAGAGAGGGAGCGAGACAGTGGCGGGGGAGAGAGGGAGCGAGGCAGTGGCGAGGGAGAGAGAGTGGTGTGGGGAGAGGGAGCGAGACAGTGGCGGGGAGAGAGGCTCACGACAGTGGCGGGGGAGAGAGGGCTCACGACAGTGGCGGGGGAGAGAGGGAGCGAGACAGTGGCGGGGGGTGAGGGAGCGAGACAGTGGTGGGGAGAGAGGGAGCGAGACAGTGGCGGGGGAGAGAGGGAGCGAGGCAGTGGCGAGGGAGAGAGACAGTGGTGTGGGGAGAGGGAGCGAGACAGTGGCGGGGAGAGAGGCTCACGACAGTGGCGGGGGAGAGAGAGAGCAAGACAGTGGCGGGGGAGAGAGGGAGCGAGAGTGTGGCGGGGAGAGAGGGAGCCAGTGTGTGGCCAGGGAGAGAGGGAGCGAGACAATGGCGAGGGAGCGAGACAGTGGGGGGAGAGGGAGCGAGGAGGTGTGGCGGTAAGAGAGGGAGCGAGGCCAGTGGCGGGGACAGAGGGCTCATGACAGTGGCGGGGCAGAGAGGGAGCGAGACAGTGGGGGAGAGGGAGCGAGACAGTGGGGGGAGAGGGAGCGAGACAGTGGGGGGAGAGAGGCAGCGAGGCAGTGGGGGGAGAGAGGCAGCGAGACAGTGGCGGGAGGAGAGGGAGCGAGACAGTGGCGGGGAGAGAGGGAGCGAGACAGTGGCGGGGGAGAGAGGGAACGAGACAGTGGCGGGGGGAGAGGGAACGAGGACAGTGGCGGGGGGGAGAGGGAGCGAGACAGTGGCGGGGAGAGAGGGAGCGAGACAGTGGCGGGGAGAGAGGGAACGAGACAGTGGCGGGGGAGAGGGAACGAGACAGTGGCGGGGGGGAGAGGGAGCGAGACAGTGGCGGGGGAGAGAGGGAGCGAGTGTGTGGCCGGGAGAGAGGGAGCGAGACAGTGGGGGGGAGAGGGAGCGAGAGTGTGGCGGGAAGAGAGGGAGCGAGACGGTGGCGCGGGAGCGAGGCAGTGGCGGGGGAGAGGGAGCGAGACGGTGGCGCGGGAGAGAGACAGTGGTGGGGGAGAGGGAGTGGGACGGAGGGGGAGTGAGGGAGCGAGGACAGCTGCGCGGGAGAGAGGGAGCGAGACAGTGGCAGAGAGAGAGTGTGCCGGGAACGAGAGTGTCGCGGGGAGAGAGGAGCCAGTGTGTGGCCGGGGAGAGGGAGCGAGACGGTGGCGGGGAGAGAGGAGCGAGACAGTGGCGGGGGGAGAGGGAGCGAGACAGTGTGGGGAGAGGGAGCGAGACAGTGTGGGGAGAGGGAGCGAGACGGAGTGTGGGGAGAGGAGCGAGACGGAGTGGGGGAGAGGGAGCGAGACGGAGTGGGGGGAGAGGGAGCGAGACGGAGTGGGGGAGAGGGAGGAGACAGAGTGGGGGGAGAGGGAGCGAGACGGAGTGGGGGAGAGGGAGCGAGACGGAGTGGGGGGAGAGGAGCGAGACGGAGTGGAGGGAGAGGGAGTGAGACAGAGTGGGGGAGAGGGAGCGAGACGGAGTGGGGGGAGAGGGAGCGAGACGGAGTGGAGGGAGAGGGAGTGAGACAGAGTGGGGGAGAGGGAGTGAGACGGAGTGGGGGGGGAGAGGGAGCGAGAGTGTGGCGGGAGAGAGGGAGCCAGTGTGTGCCGGGAGAGAGGGAGCGAGACAGTGGTGAGGGAGCGAGGCAGTGGGGGGAGAGGGAGCGAGACAGTGTGGGGAGAGGGAGCGAGACAGAATGGGGGGAGAGGGAGCGAGACGGAGTGGAGGGAGAGGGAGTGAGACGGAGTGGAGGGAGAGGGAGTGAGACGGAGTGGGGGGAGAGGGAGCGAGACGGGGAGAGGGAGTGACACGGGGTGAGAGAGGGAGTGAGGCAGTGGGGGGAGAGGGAGCGAGGCAGTGGGGAGAGAGGGAGCGAGACAGTGGCGGGGCAGAGAGGAGCGAGACAGTGGTGCGGAGAGAGGGAGCGAGACAGTGGCGGGGAGAGAGGGAGCGAGACAGTGGCGGGGAGAGAGGGAGCGAGACAGTGGTGCGGGAGAGAGGGAGCGAGACAGTGGCGGGGGAGAGAGGGAGCGAGACAGTGGTGGGCGGAGAGAGGGAGCGAGACAGTGGCGGGGAGAGAGGGAGCGAGACAGTGGCGGGGGAGAGAGGAGCGAGACAGTGGTGCGGGAGAGAGGGAGCGAGACAGTGGGGGGAGAGAGGGAGCGAGACGGTGGCGGGGGAGAGAGGGAGCGAGACAGTGGCGGAGGACGGAGGGAGCGAGGCAGTGGCGGGGGAGAGAGGGAGCGAGACAGTGGCGGGGGAGAGAGGGAGCGAGACAGTGGCGGGGAGAGAGGGAGCGAGACAGTGGCGGGGGAGAGAGGGAGCGAGACGGAGTGGGGGGAGAGGGAGCGAGACGGAGTGGGGGAGAGGGACGAGACGGAGTGGGGGGAGAGGGAGCGAGACGGAGTGGGGGGAGAGGGAGCGAGAGTGTGGCGGGGAGAGAGGGAGCGAGACGGAGTGGGGGGAGAGGGAGCGAGACAGTGGGGGAGAGAGGGAGCGAGGCAGTGGCGGGGAGAGAGGGAGCGAGACAGTGGCGGAGGACGGAGGGAGCGAGACAGTGGCGGGGGAGAGAGGGGAGCGAGACAGTGGCGGGGGAGAGAGGGAGCGGAGACAGTGGCGGGGGAGAGAGGGAGCAGACGGAGTGGGGGAGAGGGGAGCGAGACGGAGTGGGGGGAGAGGGAGCGAGACGGAGTGGGGGGAGAGGGAGCGAGACGGAGTGGGGGGAGAGGGAGCGAGACGGAGTGGGGGAGAGGGAGCGAGACGGAGTGGGGGGAGAGGGAGCGAGACGGTAGTGGGGGGAGAGGGAGCGAGACGGAGTGGGGGAGAGGGAGCGAGACGGAGTGGGGAGAGGGAGCGAGACGGAGTGGGGGGAGAGGGAGCGAGACGGAGTGGGGGGAGAGGGAGCGAGACGGAGTGGGGGAGGGAGAGAGGGGAGCGAGACGGAGTGGGGGGAGAGGAGCGAGACGGGGGGAGAGAGGGAGCGAGGCCGTGGCGGGGAGAGGGAGCAAGACAGTGGCGGGGGAGAGAGGGAGCGAGTGTGGGGCCCGGGAGAGAGGGAGCGAGACAGTGGCGCGGGAAGAGAGGGAGCGAGACAGTGGGGGGGGAGAGAGGGAGCGAGACAGTGGGGGGAGAGAGGGAGCGAGGCAGTGGGGGAGAGAGGGAGCGAGACAGTGGTGGGGGGAGAGGCAGGGTGAGAGGGAGCGAGACTGGGGGGAGAGAGTGAGCGAGACAGTGGGGGGAGAGAGGGAGCGAGACAGTGGTGGGGGGGGAGAGGCAGGGTGAGAGGGAGCGAGACTGGGGGGAGAGAGTGAGCGAGACAGTGGCGGGGAGAGAGGGAGCGAGAGTGGCGGGGGAGAGGGAGCGAGACAGTGGCGGGGAGAGAGTGAGCGAGACAGTGCGGGGGGAGAGGGAGCGAGACAGTGGGGGGGGAGAGGGAGCGAGACAGTGGGGGGGGAGAGGGAGCGAGACACTGGCGGGG
>NC_140995.1:71018552-71058392 GCF_052327205.1 Somniosus microcephalus | reverse complement strand
AGAACACTTTGAAGATATGACTTCAATAGATGCACCAAGCAATTACATTGTTTTTGTATTGAACTTGGAACACCACAGAGTCACAACGTCTGCTAAAACCAGTTAAGCCAATATTAAAAATTGAATGAAAGAACTTCAATAAGAATGGCACCAAATAAAGACTGCTGTCATATTGTTTTTATGATAACTATTGAACACCTAAAGGTAGAGACAGAAGTCTGAGAGTGGCCAGCTGAGTTGACAGTAAGAATAGAAAGAAGTCAACAGAAAGAATAACTTAGAGATAATTAGCTTACATCAGCAGGAAATGTCAAAGAATATATCATTCAAAAAAGGGTATTGTAGGAGTCTACGTACTCCTAGCAAAAAATACTGAACTCGGAGAGGTTCAACAGAAAAGGTTTAATTGTTGAGGCTACATGTTGAACACAAAATGGCGTCAGAGACTACACCAAGTCCGACTGCCTTTCATCAGTCCACAGCTTCGACTGCTCCTCCCCCGCTCTGGGCTTAACTATGTTGCAGATCGAGTTTCTTAAAGGTGTGATCCTTCTTAAAGGCATGACGCCTGATTTATAGTCTACGGACCGAAAAGCGGATTGTGTCCTTTCTGTGATCGGTACGCCACAGTATAAAAATAAGAGCTTTTAAACAGAAAGTCAGAAGTCGCTGAACGGGCAAGCGTTTCTCAACTTCACAGGCACGCTCTGTAAGTTTTTAACTTTGAGTCTCGGGTGATCAAGCTATTTGATTTTGGTGGATGTTCTGGATTTAGAAATAAGTAAGAAATGTAGAAATGTAACTAAGTAAAGATTTGAAAATAAGGATCTCTGAGAAATAAGAAATGTAAGCTATTTGTATTTTGAATTGTTAATGTTGCGACTGACTGAACAGCTGTTAAATGAATGTCGGCTCTTAAATAAATCTATATATTTTTAGAATTGTCTCACAGAGTATATCTGTATAAACTCGTGAACCCAATTTCTGTACACTCTTTTGTAAGGAGTTGCAGAATTCTGGGGGTTATTCCGGACCCTCATAATATCCGGAAGGTTACAGTCTAGTTAAACTTATTAAAAGTGCTATCCGGAGGACGGTAACATCTTCAGTCGTTCCTTTCCTTTAGGGAGAGATAGCCTGAACCTTTAGACCCATTTAAGCGTCTTATAGAATTCGGCTATCTCTAACTTTAGTTGAAGGTGAACGTCTGGGGAGTATGTCTGATCTGGGGAAGCCTGAAAAGGGCTAGGACTTTTACACTGTCAGAGGGGCAGTACTCTGGGAGCGCTGCACTGTCAGAGGGTCAGTGCTGAGGGAGGGCCTCACTGTCAGAGGGTCAGTACCGGGGGAGCGCTGCGTTGTCGGAGGGGCAGTACTGAAGGGGTGCTGCACTGTTGGAGGGTCAGTACTGAGGGAGTGGTGCACTGTCGGAAGGGTGGTACTGAGAGAGTGCTGCACTGTCAGAAGGCCAATACTGAGAGAGCACTGCACTGTGAGAGGGGCAGTACTGAGAGAGAGCTGCACTGATGGAGTGACAGTACTGAGGGAGCGCTGCACTGTCAGAGGGGCAGTACTGAGTGTGTGCTGAGAGGGTCAGTACTGAGGGAGCGCTGCACTGTCAGAGGGGCAGTACTGAGGGAGCGCTGCACTGTCGGAGGGGCAGTACTGAGGGAGCGCTGCACTGTCGGAGGGGCAGTACTGAGGCAGTGCTGCACTGTCGGAGGGTCAGTACTGAGGGAGTGCTGCATTGTTGGAGGAGCAGTACTGAGAGAGCAGCACTGTGAGAGGGGCAGTACTGAGCGAGCGCTGCACTGTCTGAGGGGCAGTACTGAGAGAGAGCTGCATTGACGGAGTGGCAGTAATGAGGAGCATTGCACTGTCGGCGGGGTAGTACTGAGGCACTGCCGCACTGTTGGAGGGCTGTAATGAGGGAGTGTTGCACTGTCGGAGGGTCAGTACTGAGGAAGTGCTGCACTGTTGGAAGGGCAGTACTGAGGGAATGCTGCACTGTCAGAGGGTCAGTACTGAGAGAGAGCAGCACTGACGGAGTGGCAGTAATGAGGGAGAGCTACACTGTCAGAGGGTCAGTTCTGAGGGAGTGCTACACTGTCAGAGGGTCAGTTCTGAGGGAGTGCTGCACTGTCAGAAGGGCTGTACTAAGGGGGTGCTGCACTGTTGGAGAGTTAGTACTGAGGAAGTGCTGCACTGTCAGAGGGTCAGTACTGAGGGAGCACTGCACTGTCAGAGGGGCAGTACTGAGAGAGAGCTGCACTGACGGAGTGGCAGTACTGAGGGAGTGCTGCACTGTGAGAGGGTCAGTACTGAGGGTGCGCTGCACTGTCAGAGTGGCAGTACTGAGAGAGAGCTGCACTGATGGAGGTGCAGTAATGAGGGAGCATTGCACTGTCAGCGGGGCAGTACTGAGGCACTGCCGCACTGTTCGAGGGGCAGTACTCTGGGAGCTCTGCACTGTCAGGGCATCAGTACTGAGGGAGTGCCGCACTGTCAGAGGGTCAGTACTGAGGGAACGCTGCATTGTCGGAGGGGCAGTACTGAGGAAGTGCTGTACTGTCAGAAGGTCAGTACTGAGAGTGCTGCACTGTCAGAGGGGCAGTACTGAGGGAGGGCCTCACTGTCAGAAGGTCAGTACTGAGGGAGCGCTGCATTGTCGGAGGGGTAGTACTGAGGGGGTGCTGCACTGTCGGAGGGTCAGTACTGAGAGAGTGCTGCACTGTCAGAAGGTCAATACTGAGAGAGCACTGCACTGTGAGAGGGGCAGTACTGAGAGAGAGCTGCACTGACGGAGTGACAGTACTGAGGGAGTGCTGCACTGTCAGAGGGGCAGTACAGAATGTGTGCTGAGAGGGTGAGTACTGAGGGAGCGCTGCACTGTCAGAGGGGCAGTACTGAGGGAGCACTCCGCTGTCGGAGGGGCAGTACTGAGGCAGTGCTGCACTGTCAGAGGGTCAGTACTGAGGGAGCACTGCAGTGTCGGAGGAGAAGTACATAAGAACATAAGAAATAGGAGCAGGAGTAGGCCAATCGGCCCCTCGAGCCTGCTCCGCCATTCAATAAGATCATGGCTGATCTGATCCTAACCGCCAATCCACTATCGCAGAACCATCTCCTGAATCTAACAGAATTAGACACATGAAATAGGAGTAGGATCAGGCTACACGGCCCCTGGGCCCGCTCCGCTACCCACAGGGCCATGACCGATCCGGACCTAGACTCATGTCCAAATTCCTGCCCGCTCCCCGTAACCCTTAATTCCCTTTACTTCTAGGAAACTGTCTATTTCTGTTTTAAATTTATGTAATGATGTAGCTTCTACAGCTTTTTGGGGCAGCATATTCCATGGACCTACCACCCTCTGAGTGAAGTAGTTCCTCCTCATCTCAGTTTTGAAAGAGCAGCCCCTTATTCTAAGACTATGCCCCCTAGTTCTAGTTTCACCCATCATCGGGAACATCTTCCCCGCATCCACCCGATCCAACCCCTTCACAATCTTATATGTTTCAATAAGATCGCCTCTCATTCTTCTGAACTCCAATGAGTAGAGTCCCAATCTACTCAACCTCTCCTCATATGTCCATCCCCTCATCCCCGGGATTAACCGAGTGAACTGAAGCAATACCTCCCTATTTTTATATTCTATTCCCCTAGCAATGAAAGCCAACATTTCATTGGCCTTCTTAATCACTTGCTGCACCTGCATACTAACCTTTTGAGTTTCGTGCACCAGGACCCCCAGATCCCTTTGTACTTCAGTACTTTCCAGTTTCTTGCCATTAAGATAATAACTTGCTCTACGATTTTTCCTGCCAAAGTGCATAACCTCACACTTTCCAGTATTGTATTCCATCTGCCAAATCTCTGCCCACTTACTTAGCCTGTCTATGTCCCCTTGCAGGTTTTTTATGTCCTCCTCACTCACTACTTTCCCTCCCATCTTAGTATCATCTGCAAACTTTGATATGTTACACTCGGTCCCCTCCTCCAAATCGTTAATATAGATTGTAAAGAGTTGGGGACCCAGCATTGACCCCTGCGGAACACCACTAGTTACTGATTGCCAGTCTGAGAATGAACCATTTATCCCAACTCTCTGCCTTCTGTTAGATAGCCAATCCTCTATCCATGCCAGAATATTACCCCCAATCCCGTGATTTTTTATCTTAAGTAATAATCTTTTGTGTGGCACCTTGTCAAATGCCTTTTGGAAGTCTAAATACACTACGTCCACTGGTTCCCCTTTATCCACCCTATATGTTACTTCCTCAAAGAACTCCAGAAAATTTGTCAAACATGACTTCCCCTTCATAAAACCATGCTGACTTTGTCCTATTAAATTGTGATTATCCAAATGTCCTGTTACTGTCTCCTTAATAATGGACTCCAAAATTTTACCTACCACAGACGTTAGGCTAACCGGTCTATAGTTTCCAGCCTTCTGTCTACTGCCCTTTTTAAATAAGGGTGTTACATTAGCAGTTTTCCAGTCTGCCGGGACCTTTGCCGAGTCCAGGGAGTTTTGGAAAATGATTACCAATGCATCCACAATCCCTACCGCCACTTCCCTCAAGACCCTAGGATGTAAGCCATCAGGTCCAGGTGATTTATCCGCCTTGAGTCCCATTATTTTACCGAGTACCACTTCCTTAGTGATTTTGATCGTGTTTAGCTCCTCCCCCCCTTTAGCCCCCTGTTTGTCCAGTGTTGGGATATTCTTAGTGTCTTCTACTGTAAAGACTGATATAAAATATTCATTCAGTGTTTTTGCCATCTTCATATTTCTCACCATTAATTTCCCGGTCTCATCCTCTAAGGGACCAACATTTACTTCAGCCATCCTTTTTCTTTTTATATAACTATAAAAACTCTTACTATCTGTTTTTATATTTTTTGCTAATTTACTTTCATAATCTATCTTCCCTTTCTTAATCAATCTTTTTGTTATTTTTTGCTGTCTTTTAAAGTTTTCCCAATCCTCTATCCTCCCACTAGATTTGGCTACCTTATATGCCCTTGTTTTTAGTCGAATACTATCCTTAATTTCTTTACTTAGCCACGGATGGCTGTCTTTTCTTTTACACCCTTTTCTTCTCAGTGGAATATATTTTTTTTGGAAGTTGCAAAATAACTCCTTAAATGTACACCACTGATCATGTATCGTCTTACCCTTTAATCTATTTTCCCAATCCACTCTACTCAATTCCGCTCTCATACCTTCATAGTCTCCTTTATTCAAGCTTAGCACGCTTGTTTGAGATCCAACCTTCTCACCCTCTAATTGAATATGGAATTCAACCATGTTATGGTCACTCATTCCAAGGGGATCCTTTACTGGGACATTTTTAATTAATCCTGTCTCGTTACACAGGGCCAGATCTAAGGTTGCTTGCCCCCTGGTCGGTTCAGTTACATACTGCTCAAGAAACCCATCCCTAATACACTCAATGAACTCATCCTCAAGGCAGCCCTGCCCAATTTGATTTGTCCAATTAATATGATAGTTAAAATCCCCCATAATTATAGATGTTCCCTTATTACAAGCCTCAACTATTTCCTGATTGATACTCCGTCCAACAGAGTTGCCACTGTTCGGAGGCCCACTATGCCCACTAGTGTTTTTTTCCCCTTATTATTCCTTACCTCCACCCAAACTGTTTCATTATCCTGATCTTTTGACCCAATATCATTTCTCTGTATTACAGTGATTCCTTCCTTTATTAACATAGCCACCCCACCTCCCCTTCCTTCCTGCCTGTCCTTCCTGATCGTTAAATAACCTGGTATGTTTAATTCCCAGGCATTGTCACCCTGCAGCCATGTTTCTGTAATGGCCACAAGATCATACCCATATGTAGTTATTTGTGCCATTAACTCGTCTATTTTGTTACGAATGCTACGTGCATTCAGATAGCGAACTTTCAAAGATGTTTTGTGACACTTAGTTCCTGCTGTTGCCCTTTTTATTACTTTACCTTTTACTCCATACCTTCTGCCCCTTCCTGACACGCTCTGGTTTTTAATTTCCCCACTGCTACCTAAGTCTATGACCTTCTCTGTTGTCATTTTTATTATTTGCTCTCTAGGAACCTCCCCCCCACTAGTTAGTTTAAAGCCCTCTCTACAGCCCTAGTTATATGATCCGCCAGGACTCTAGTCCCAGCACTGGCCAAGTGAAGCCCGTCCCAACGGAACAGCTCCCTCCTGCCCCAGTACTGGTGCCAGTGTCCCAGGAAGCAAAACCCATTTCTCCCACACCAGTCTTTGAGCCATGCATTTAACTCTCTAATTTTATTTGTCCTAGCCAAATTCGCTCGTGGCTCAGGTAATTATTACCCTTGTGGTTCTGCTTTTTAATTTGGCCCCTAGCTGCTCAAACTCCCTCAGCAGAACCTCCTTCCTTGTCCTATCTATGTCGTTGGTACCAACATGGACCACGACAACTGGATCCTCCCCCTCCCACTCCAAGTTTCTCTCCAGTCCAGAGGAGATGTCCTTAACCCTGGCACCGGGCAGGCAACACAGCCTTCGGGACTCTCGCTCTCGGCTGCAAAGAACTCTATCTATCCCCCTAACGATACTATCCCCTACCACTACAACATTTCTTTTAACTCCCCCCACCCGAATGGCCCCCCGCTCCACGGTGCTGTGGCCAGGTTGCTCATCCTCCCCGCAGTCCCTGTTCCCATCCTCACAGGGAGTAAGAGCCTCGAACCTGTTGGACAAGTGCAAGGGCTGCGGCTCCTCCAACACTACCTCCTGGATCCCCGTACCTACCTCACTTCTAGTCACACCATCCTGACCCTGGCCACGGACTACATCTGAATTAATTAATCTAATTGGTGTGAATACCTCGTGATACAGAGTCCAGGTAACTCTCCCCCTCCCTGATGTGTCTCAGTGTTTGAAGCTCAGACTCCAGCTCTTCAACACGGAGCCGGAATTCCTCGAGCAGCCAACACTTACTGCAAATGTGATCACCGTTTACATCAATGGTGTCCACCAGCTCCCACATATTGCAGCAGCAACACATCACCTGATCTCCCATTCTATGTAATTAATTAAATTTATTATTATTCTTAAATACCCTCTGCCCCGATTTTAGATGGTGAATATCACACCTTAGAAACTATAAACCAAAGAGATTTAAGCTTAAAAAGAGAGAAATACTTACCAACCAATCACTTACCCGCTTTCTGGTGACGTCACACTTGGATTACTTTTTACCTCTCTCCTTCCCTCTCTCCTTCCCAGACTGGAGATTGGAGAGCCTTACCTGGTCTCTGGGCCTTTTATAGCCCCGCTGCTGCCGCTGAAACACCCGCCGACGCACTGAGGCCTTACCTGGTCTCTGGGACTTTTATAGCCCCGCTCTGCCGCTCAGGATTCCCGCCGACGCTGTGAGGCCTTACCTGGTCTCTGGGGCTTTTATAGCCCCGCTCTGCAGCTCGAGATTCCCGCCGATGCTGTGAGGCCTTACCTGGTCTCTGGGACTTTTATAGCCCCGCTCTGCCGCTCAGGATTCCCGCCGACGCTGTGAGGCCTTACCTGGTCTCTGGGGCTTTTATAGCCCCGCTCTGCCGCTCGAGATTCCCGCCGACGCTGTGAGGCCCTACCTGGTCTCTGGGACCTTTATAGCCCCGCTGCTGCCGCTGAAACACCCGCCGACACTGTGAGGCCTTACCTGGTCTCTGGGCCTTTTATAGCCCCGCTGCTGCCGCTGAAACACCCGCCGACGCTCTGAGGCCTTACCTGGTCTCTGGGACTTTTATAGCCCCGCTGCTGCCGCTGAGTTCCCGCCGACGCACTGAGGCCTTACCTGGTCTCTGGGACTTTTATAGCCCCGCTCTGCCGCTCAGGATTCCCGCCGACGCTGTGAGGCCTTACCTGGTCTCTGGGGCTTTTATAGCCCCGCTCTGCCGCTCGAGATTCCCGCCGACGCTGTGAGGCCTTACCTGGTCTCTGGGACTTTTATAGCCCCGCTCTGCCGCTCAGGATTCCCGCCGACGCTGTGAGGCCTTACCTGGTCTCTGGGGCCTTTTATAGACCCGCTCTGCCGCTCGAGTTTCCCGCCGACGCTGTGGGAGGGAGTGATGCACTGTTGGAAGGGCAGTACTGAGGGAGCGCTGCAGTGTCGGAGGAGAAGTACTGTGGGAGTGATGTACTTTCGGAGGGTAAGTACTGAGGGAGCGCTGCAGTGTTGGAGGAGAAGTACTGAGGGAGTGATGCACTGTCGGAGGGGCAGTACTGAGGGAGCGCTGCAGTGTCCAAGGAGAAGTACTGTGGGAGTGCTGCAACGTCAGAGGATCAGTACTGAGGGAGCGCTGCAGTGTCGGAGGGGCAGTACTGAGGGAGTGCTGCAATGTCAGAGGGGCAGTACTGAGGGAGCGCTGCACTGTCCGAGGGTCAGTAGTGAGGGAACGCTGCACTGTCAGAGTAGCAGTACTGAGGGAATGCTGCACTGTTGCAGAGTTAGTACTGAGGAAGTGCTGCACTGTCAGAGGGTCAGTACTGAGAGAGCGCTGCACTGTCAGAGGGGCAGTACTGAGAGAGAGCTGCACTGACGGAGTAGCAGTACTGAGGGAGTGCTGCACTGTCAGAACGTCAGTAGTGAGGGAGTACTGCACTGTCAGTGGGGCAGTACTGAGGGAGCGATGCACTGTCAGAGGGTCAGTACTGAGGGAGTGCTGCACTGTCAGATGGGCAGTACTGAGGGAGTGCTGCACTGTCGGAGGGGCAGAACTGAGGGAGTGCTGCACTGTCGGAGGGGCAGAACTGAGGGAGTGCTGCACTGTCGGAGGGTAGTACTGTGGGAGCGCTGCACTGTCGGAAGTTCAGTACTGAGGTAGCGTTGCACGGTCAGAGGGGCAGTACTGAGGGAGCGCTGCACTGTTGGAGGGGCAGTACTGAGCCAGTGCTGCACTGTCGGAGGGGCAGTACTGAGTGAGTGCCGCACTTTTGGAGGGGCAGCACTGAGAGAGTGCTCCAGTGACAAAGGGTCAGTACTGAGGGAGCGTCGCCCTGTCGGAGGTTAAGTACTGCGTGGGGGCTGCACTGTCGGAGGGGCAGTACTGTAGGATCGCTGCACTGTCGAAGGGGCAGTACTGCGGGAGCACTTCATTGTCGGAGAGGCAGTACTGAGGGAGTGCTACACTGTCAGAGGATCAGCACTAACGGATCGCTGATCTGTCAGAGGGGCAGTACTGAGGCAGTGCCGCACTGTCGGAAGGGCAGTACTGAGGGAGCGCTGCACTGTCGGAGGGGCAGTATTGAGGGAACGCTGCACTGTCGGAGAAGTACTGAGGGAGCGCTGCACGGTCGGAGGGGCAGTACTGAGGAAACGCTGCACTGTCGGAGGAGGAGTACTGAGGGAGCGCTGCACTGTCGGAGCGGCAGTACCGAGGGAACGCTGCACTGTCGGAGGAGAAGTACTGAGGGAGCTCTGCACTGTCGGAGGGGAAGTACTGAGGGAATGCTGCACTTTCGGAAGATCAGCGCTGAGAGAGTGCTCCACTGTCAGAGGTTCAGTAATGAGGGAGTGTTGCACTGTTGGAGGGTTAATACTGAGGGAGTGTGACACTTTTGGAGGGTCAGTACTGAGGGAGCGCTGCACTGTCAGATGGGCAGTACTGAGGGAGTGCTGCACTGTCGGAGGGGCAGTACTGAGGGAGTGCTGCAGTGTCGGAGGGTCAGTATTGATGCTGTCGGAGGGGCAGTACTGAGGGAGCGCTGCAGTGTAAAGGAGTACTGAGGGAGTGATGCACTTTCGGAGGGGCAGCACTGAGAGAGAGCTCCACTGTCAGAAAGTCAGTACCCCTGTACTAAGGAAGCGCTGATCTGTCAGAGGGTCAGTACTGAGGGAGTGCTGCACTCTCGGAGGGGCAGTACTGAGGGAGTGCGGCACTGTCAAAGGGTCAGTATTGAGGGAGTGCTGCACTGTCAGAGGGGCAGTACTGAGGGAGTGCTGCACTGTCAGAGGGACAGTACAGAGGGAGTGCTGCACTGTCGGAGGGGCAGTATTGAGAGAGTGCTGCATTGTTGGAGGGGCAGTACTGAGGGAGTGCTGCACTGTCAGAAGGGCAGTACTGAGCCAGTGCTCCACCGATGGAGGGTCAGTACTGAGGGAGTGCTGCATTGTCAGAGGGTCAGTATTGAGGGAGTGCTGCAGTCAGAGGGGCAGTACTGAGGGAGTGCTGCACTGTCAGAGGGACAGTACAGAGGGAGTGCTGCACTGTCGGAGGGGCAGTATTGAGAGAGTGCTGCATTGTTGGAGGGGCAGTACTGAGGGAGTGCTGCACTGTCAGAAGGGCAGTACTGAGCCAGTGCTCCACCGATGGAGGGTCAGTACTGAGGGAGTGCTGCATTGTCAGAGGGTCAGTAATGAGGCAGTGCGGCACTGTCAGAGGGTCAGTACTGAGGGAGTGCTGTACTGTCGGCGGGGCAGTACTGAGGGAGTGCTGCACTGTCGGAGGGGCAGTACTGAGGGAGTGCTGCACTGTCGGAGGGGCAGTACTGAGGGAGTGCTACACTGTAGGAGGGGCAGTACTGAGGGAGCGCTGCACTGTCGGAGGGGCAGTACTGAGGGAGTGCTGCACTGTCGGAGGGTCAGTACTGATGAGAGTGCTGCACTGTCGGAGGGTCAGTACTGATGGAGTGCTGCACTGTAGGAGGGGCAGTACTGAGGGAGTGTTGCACTGTTGGAGGGGCAGTACTGAGGGAGTGCTACACTGTAGGAGGGGCAGTACTGAGGGAGTGCTGCACTGTCAGAGGGTCAGTACTGAGGGAGTGCTGCACTATCGGAGGGTCAGTACTGATGAGAGTGCTGCACTGTCGGAGGTGCCGTCTTTCGGATGAGACGTTAACCTGAGAGAGCAGATGGGGCCTCAGTTTAACGTAAAAGATCGCATGGCACTATTTCGAAGATGAGCAGGGGGGAGTTCTCCTCGGTGTCCTGGCCAATATTTCTCCCTCAATCAACATCACTAAAACAGATTACCTGGTCATTATTACACTGCTGTTTGTGGGAGCTTGCTGTGTGCAAATTCGTTGTCACGTTTCCTGCATTACATCAGTGGCTACAGTTCAAAAAAGTACCTAATTGGTTGTAAAGCGCTTTGGGGCGTCCTGAGATTGTGAAAGGCGCTATAGAAATGCAAGTCCTTTTCGTTCCCTGGAGTGTTTCTGCAATTCCTTCCGGAGCCATGCGAGGTAGTATTTCCGCTGTCACAGGCACTCCTTGCAGCCAAGTCCCGTCCGAGTGACGACAACTCTCATGAGATGTGGGGCTTGTGGGAAAGGTCTTTGTTTTGATTGGGATCAGCTGATTGTCTTTTTCCCGTCTTGTTCTCTTTCACCTTTTCCTCTGCAGAATGGCTGTCTGTTTGGTAGATATTCTGTGAGCATCACAAACCTCGTCCTCGGCTTCCTTTCAACTAGGCAAGTAGAAAGGGGGAGTGGGGGAGAGGAGGGGAGGGAGGGCCTCGGGCCAATCTGCTCCGTGTGTCGACAGTTTAGTCGAGTGTTTCCTGCCCTTCGGAGCTCTGGGAGTTCCTCGTCTCCTGTACACAGCCATAGGAACCAAATGAGTGTGTGCAGGTAGGCCAGAGGCTGCAGGGGTGGCTTCGCCGTGTATACCTACCCAGCATTTACCCAGGGAAACTACAGGCTGTGATTTGGATCGTGCGTCACTGATTTTCTGTTGCTTTCGCAGGTTAGAGATCAGACTTTCAATGAGGGCTGTAATGATGTTTAAATTCTCCTCTGTACAGCGGGGTACTGAGAGGGGAATTAATTAAACATTAATGAAGGAGTACAAAAGCAAAATACTGCGGATGCTGGAAATCTGAAATAAAAACAAAAAATGCTGGAAACACTCAGCAGGTCAGGCAGCATCGAGGAGAGAGAAACAGAGTTAAGGTTTCAGTTCTGACGAAGGGTCATCGACCTGAAAAGTTAACTCTGTTTCTCTCTCCACAGATACTGCCTGACCTGCTGAGTATTTCCAGCAGTTTCTGTTTTTATTATTAATGAAGGGGTGTCGTCACTGTGCGGGGCTAATTTTTTGGGTTGCCAACCTTTCCCGGATTAATGTCCTGGACACATTGGAGATTAATGTCCTGGACACACTGCTGCCAGCAAAAAAAAGGAAGAAAATTATTGGGGCGTTTAAAAGAAACGATGTTTGTTTTTGATTTTCTTTCAACATTAGTTGTAAAAATATTGGGGGGGTGCGGTGGGAAACGGTGGTTGGACTGATGGACAAGCATCACGCAATCGGGTAATTAAGAGTCTTTCTGCTTTCTGATTGGCTGCGGGAAGGCGGAGGGCCCCGCGGATGGACTTGTCGGGCGCTCAGCAGTGGGAGCAGGAGGTGATGAAATCTCCAGGCATATGTCCAACCAGAGTTTGCAACCCTTTGGGCTGTTTTCAGGAATCGACTACCACAAGTTCCCTACTGCCACAAAGCAATCTATGCTTCAGTGAAAGCTCACATGTCTGTTTTAAACTGGAGAGCAGAAAGCTGAGGGGTCACCTAATCCTAAAGGGCATTACTATGATAAACGTCAATATGTCGAAAACATTAACCGATTCGGATACTTGGAGAGTCTGGAGAAGCTGGGATCATTCTATTTAGAGCAGCGATGGTTAAGGGGAGATTGAATAGAGGTGTTTAAAATCATGAGCGGTGTTGATAGAGTAAATAAGGAGAAACTGTTTCCATTGGCAGTAACCAGAGGAGACAGATTTATGACAATTGGCAAAAGAACCAGAGGTGAGATGAGGAGAATTGTTTTTACGCAGTGAGTTGTTGTGATCTGGCATGCATTGTTTGAAAGGCTGGTGGAAGTAGATTCAGTAGTAACTTTCAAAAGGGAATTGGATGAATACTTGACACGGAAAAGTTTGCAGGGCTATGGGGAAAGAGCAGGGAGTGGGACTAATTGGATAGCTCTTTGAAAGAGCCATCGCAGGCACGATGGGCCCAATGGCTTCCTCCTGTGCTGTATGATTCTGTGATTCCACAACAAAAGGGAATAGCCTGAAACTCAGAGGAGAGAGAGTGGAAAGATTTAACCACTTTACACAGAGGGTGGTGAATGTGCAGACAGGAATGTCAAGGGAGTCAATGGAGGCTGATTGAATCAGCAAATTCAAGAGAGATTTGGCTAAGTACCTGGGGAAATGTCTGCTAGAGGGGTACAAGAGGTATCGTGCCTTTGTTCTGTCAGACTGCTTGTCCCACATCCATTCATGGATGAGCAATAACTTCCACCAGTTAAACGTTGGGAAGATTGAAACTATGGCCCGTATTTTCTGATCGGAGGCTTCCTGCGTGCGGATGCCTTCGATCTGGAAAAAATCTATGCCCTTATCTGAGGGCTCCAGAGGTCCGGACTTTTCAGCTCCTGGGCCTCGCCTGATGCGCGTGCACAGAGGCCCAGATATCCCAGGGGCGCAGGTGGTTCATAAGCGTCCCTGGGATCATGTGAGCCATGGGGAACCAATGAATGAATGGAATCCCCCTTCAGGTTAGACCTGTCAAAAGTATGAATGGGGATCATGCAAAAAACACATCAAAACATTAAAAAATAAATTTAAAATAATTTTTTTTTAATTAGTTAAAATTACATTAAATTTTAAACCAAAATTTAATACGGGGCTAAAAATAAACTTACCTTTTTTAAAAGTATTTTTATATTATAAATGAGTGGGGGTTACTTTTTTAAACTCTTATGTTGGTAAAAGTGGGCCTTACGCCTGCATTTACCAGGCTTAAGATTTTTAAGGGTTTTCAGTGGGCGGAGGTTCTGCAGAAAGTGGAACTCTCCACCCACAGAGGCCCTTCTCCAGGGCAGGGGTGCGATCTGTTAAGAGGATTCTTGATAGATCGGAAGTGCCGGTTTTCAGCGTATGCACTTTGCATGCCTGAAACCGGCACTTGCGAGGTTCCTACAGGTGTGTACAAAGCTGTAGGGATCGGAAAATACGGGCCTATATTCTTAGGGCCCAAGCCACAGACACTGTACCCTCACCACTCACTCCATACCCCTCCCCGGGAACTGTTTGAGCGTCAACCAGACTGTTCACAGCCTCAGCACCCTGATCGAACCCAAACTGAGTATCTGACCTCGCATCCTCCCCGTCACCAAGACTGCCAACTTCCACCTCCGTAACATCGTGGTTACATTGATAAAAAAAACACCTCACCGTGGGAACCGCCCCATGCGGCCACACCACGGGAACCGATCGAAGAGGAGTAACAGATAAAAGGAGTAACTCTCACCACTGATCTCCCACCTGATTGAAGCAGAGTAACAACTGCAGTGTGCTCCATCCATTCACACACATTGCCTTTATGTTTTTCAGAGTTACCCGGCTAGTGTCTTTGAGGTTACCCACTTGCACTTGCAGAAAGCTCGTTCATGATTTCATCGGACAGTGAAGACGAAGTCTACAGTGAGAGGACGGCTCTGATCTCAGCCAACGCCTCTGCCATGCCCTCCTACCAGGATGGGGATGGGGATGGTGCGCCTGGCTCCGCCGACGTACAGACTAATCGGGTAAGCGCGCAACAAGTTGGAGCGAGGCACCCGCTGCGGGGCTGTTGCCAGGTTTTGTGCGAGTTATGCTTTGATAGCGGGTGGGTGTATTACACAGAACTACATAAATTACATAGAATTACATGACAGAGAATTACGTAGAATGTACAGCACAGAAACAGCCCATTCGGCCCAACTGGTCTGTGCCCATGTTTATGCTCCACACGTGCCTCCTCCCACCACTCTTCATCTCACCCTATCAGCATAACCGTCTATTCCTTTCTCCCTCATGTGTTTATCTCGCCTCCCCTTAAATGCATCTATGCTATTCGCCTCAACGACTTCTTGTAGTAGCGAGTTCCACATTCGCACCACTCTCTGGGTAAAGAAGTTTCTCCTGAATTCCCTACTGGATTTATTAGTGACTATCTTATATTGATGGCCCCTAGTTCTGGTCTCGCCCACAAGGGGAAACATCTTCTCTATGTCTACCCTATCAAACCCTTCATAATTTTAAAGACCTCTATCAGGTCACCCGTCAGCCTTCTCTTTTCTAGAGAAAAGGACTCCAGCCTGTTCAATCTTTCCTGATAGTTATATCCTCTCAGTTCTGGTATCATCCTTGTAACTTGTTTTTGCACCTTCTCCAGTGCCTCTATATCCTTTTTATAATATGGAGACCAGAACTGTGCACAGTGCTCTAAGTGTGGTCCAAGCAAGGTTCGATACAAGTTTAACATAAGTATTAATGGCGCCTTGTGTTGTTTTTCCTGCACAGCGCCGATCAGCAGCCAGTCGGCCCGCAAATCCTGCGGAGGGGAGCGAAGGCACAGTGGGCAGGCCTGTAAGCAGAGCTGCGGGTGGAGAGGAGGAGGAGGAGGAGGAGGAACTGATCCTGAAGTATGGGGCGAAGCATGTCATCATGCTGTTTGTGCCCGTCACTCTGTGCATGGCGGTGGTGGTGGTGACAATCAAGTCAGTCAGCTTCTACACGGAGAAGGACGGGCAGCTGTAAGTGTCTCGCAAAGATTTGAGGATCTCTCTGGCAAACCTTGCACGTGTACATTGTATTTCCAGCACAGAAACAGACCATTCGAACCAACTAGTCCATGCCAGTGTTTATGCTCCATACAAACCTCCTCCCACCCCTCTTCATCTAAACCTATCAGCATAACCTTCTATTCCTTTCTCCCTCAAGTGTTCATCTAGCTTCCCCTTAAATTGGCAGGCAAAACTCTTAATTGAACAATGGGTTGCCTTTAAAGGGGAAATAGTTCAGGTACAGTTGAGGTACATTCCCACTAGGGGGAAAGGCAGGTCAACTAAAGTCAGGGCTCCCTGGATGACGAAAGAGTTAGAGAATATGATGAAGCAGAAAAAGAGCGCATATGACAGATGTCAGGTTACAAATACATCAGAGAATCAGGCTATATATAGAAAAGTCAGAGGAGAAGTGAAAAAGAAAATAAGAGGGGCAAAGAGAGGGTGTTAAAATAGAATGGCAGCCAACATAAAAGGTAATCCAAAAGTCTTCTATAGGCATATAAATAGTAAAAGGGTAGTAAGAGAAGGCGTGAGGCCGATTAGGGACCGAAAAGGAGACCTATGCGTGGAGGCAGAGGGTATGGCTGAGGTACTAAACGAGTACTTTGCATCTGTCTTCACCAAGGAAGAAGATGCTGCCATAGACATAGTGGAGGAGGAGGTAGTGGAGACACTTGATAGGATAAAAATTGATAAAGAGTCATTAGAAAGGCTGGCTGTACTTAAAGTAGATAAATCACCAGGAGCGGATGGGATGCATCCAAGGATGCTAAGGGAATTGAGGGCAGAAATCGTGGAGGTACTGGCCATAATATTCCAATCCTCCTTGGATACGGGGGTGGTGCCAGAGGACTGGAGAATTGCAAATGTTACACCATTGTTCAAAAAGGATGTAAAGATAAACCCAGCAATTACAGGCCAGTCAGTTTAACCTCGGTAGTGGGGAAGCTTTTAGAAACAGTAATCATGGACAAAATTAACAGTCACTTGGATAGGTGTGGATTAATTAAGGAAAGCCAGCACGGATTTGTTAAAGGCAAATCGTGTTTAACCAACTTGGATCAAGTTTTTTGATGAGGTAACAGAGGGTTGATGAGGGTAATGTGGTTGACGTAGTGTACATGGATTTCCAAAAGGCGTTCGCCAAAATGCCACATGATCGGGTTGCCAGCAAAGTTGAAGGCCATGGAATAAAAGGGACAGTGGCAGCATGGATATGAAATTGTCTAAGTGAGAGGAAACAGAGAGTAGTGGTGAATGGTTTTTTCAGACTGGAGGAAGGTATTCAGTGGTGTTTCCCAGGGGTCGGTTCCAGGACCACTGCTTTTCTTGATATTTATTAATGACTTGGACTTGGACTTGGACGTACAGGGCACAATTTCAAAATTTGCAGATGACACAAAACTTGGAAGTATAGTGAGCAGGAGAGTGATAGACTTCAGGAAAACATAGGCTGGTGAAATGGGCAGACACGTGGCAGATGAAATTTAACACAAAAGTGTGAAGTGATATATTTTGGTAGAAAGAATGGGGAGAGTACATATAAACTAAATGGTGCGATCCTAAAGGGGGTGCACGAACAGAGAGACCTGGGGGTATGTGAGCACAAATTGTTGAAGGTGGCAGGGCAGGTTGAGAAAGCAGTTAATAAGACATACGGGATCCTGGGCTTCATTAATAGGAATAAAGTACAGAAGTGTGGAAATTATAATGAACCTGTATAAAACACTGGTTTGGCCCCAACTGGAGTACTGTCTCTAATTCTGGGCACCAGATTCTGGGAAGGATATGAAGGCCTCAGAGAGGGTGCAGAAAAGATTTAAGAGAATGATTCCAGGAATGAGGGACTTCAGTTATGTTGATAGACTGGAGAAGCTGGGGTTGTTCTCCTTGGAGCAGAGAAGATTGAGAGGAGATTTGATAGAGGTGTTCAAAATCATGAGGGGTCTGGACAGAGTAGATAGAGGGAAACTGTTCACATTGGCAGATGGGTCGAGAACCAGAGGACACAGAGTTAATGTGATTGGCAGAAGAACCAAAGGTGACGTAAGAAAAAACTTTTTTACGCAGCGAGTGGTTAAGATCTGGAATGCACTGCCTGAAAGGGTGGAGGAGGCAGATTCAATCTTATCTTTGAAAAGGGAGTTGGATAAGTATGTGAAGGAAAAAAAATTGCAGGGGTACGGGGAAAGGGCAGGGGAGTAGAACTAGCTGAGAGTCGGCACTAGCTTGACGGGCCGAATGGCCTCCTTCCGTGTTGTAACCATTCTATGATTCTAAATGCATCTACGCTATTCACCTCAACCACTCCTTAACAGGTTCTCAGTGCCTGATGGGGCAGATGAACTCTGGAGGAAACAGAGCCCAGGGCACAGTACAACTGCTCGTTTCAAATGGAATTTTTCCCAAAGAGCTGAAAGGAGTTCCAAGGCCCTGTTGGACAGTCTGAACCTTCCCAGGAACAGCTCCAGTTTTAGCCCCTCCAGTCCAGTAAACCCCAATGTTCTCTGGGAGTGTTGAGTCCCATGAAATATTGAGACTCTGAAAAGACACTGCCGGTTTCAGCGCCTTTAATGCGTAACTCTTCAAAATATTGTGTTTGATACAAATGACTCACCAAGTGTGCCATGTGTAATGAGATTATGCCCCCATTTATTACACTTCACCCAGAGGAAGCCCTACCCCATGGTTAGCTGATTAAGAAACAAAGAAAGACTTGCTTTAAGATAGCGTCTTTCACAAGCTCGGACGTCCCAATCCAATGAAGTACTTTTGAAGTGTAGTCACTGTTGTAATGTAGGAAATGCGGCAGCCAATTTGCGCACAGCAAGCTCCCACAAACAGCAATGTGATAATGACCAGATAATCTGTTTGTGATGTTGATTGAGAGATAAATATTGGTCCAAGACACCAGAGAGAATTACCCTGCAACTCGAAATAGTGCTATGGGATCTTTTACATCTACCTGAGAGGAGACTCTATTTTAACGTCTCATCCGATAGACTGTACCTCCGACAGTGCAGCACTCCCTTAACACTGCACTGGAGTGTCAGCCTTGATTTTTGTACACTCGTCTCTGAAGTGGGACTTGAACCCACGACCTTCTGACTCAGAGCCAAGAGGGCTATCCACTGAGCCATGGTTGACACTTATTAGTCTGATGGTGTCAGTAGAAGGTATCACAAGTTTTGCTAGTTTAGATCTTTCATTACTACAACAACAACTTGCATTTATATAGTGTCTTTAATGTACTAAAACTTCCCTGAATCCGCAGGTATATCCATCATTCTATCACTGCTGCCTAAGCCCCAGGCTCTGGAATTCCCTCCCTAAACCTCTCCGCCTCTCTACCTCTCTTTCCTCCTTTAAGACACTCCTTAAAACCAACCCCTTTGACCGAGCTTTTAGGTCATCTGTCCTAATATCTCTATGTGGCTCGGTGTCAAAATTTGTCTGATAACGCTCCTGTGAAGCGCCTTGGGACCTTTCACTACATTAAAGGCGCTATATAAATGATGATGTTGTTAATGCTGTCCAGGGACAACTGACACCAATTGTAATTGTTATGGATGAATTAAACCCCATTAACTTCCATTTCCACTTTCTCCTCAACAGAATCTACACCCCATTCACGGAGGATACTGACTCAGTTGGACAGCGTATCCTGAACTCCATCCTCAACACATTAATAATGATCAGTGTTATTGTTGTAATGACTATAATTCTTGTCCTTCTTTACAAATATCGATGTTACAAGGTAGGATGTTTTAATTTGAATTTATTATATAATAGATAATGTGTGACATCACATACCAACTGCACTAGAGTCTTGTGACAGGTCAAGTACACGGAGCACAGAGCAGCAATAGACTAGAAAGAAAGAAGTAAGAACTTGCATTGATGTAAGCACCATTCATGTCCTCAGAACGTCCCAAGGTGTCCTCCGTGGCTCAGTGGGTAGCACTCTCGCTTCTGAGTCAGACCTTCCTCCATAGACTTGAGCACAGAATCTAGACTGACAACTCCCAGTGCAGTACTGAGGGAGTGCTGCACTGGTGGATGTGCAGTCTTTAGGATGAGACGTTAAACTGAGTCCCGTCTGCCCTCTCAGGTGGACATAAAAGATCCCATGGCACTATTTTGAAGAAGAGCAGGGGAGTTCTCCCCGGTGTCCTAGCCAATATTTATACCTCAACCAACATCACTAAAACAGATTATCTTGTCATTATCACATTGCTGATTGTGGGATCTTGCTGTGTGCAAATTGGCTGCCGCGTTTCCTGCATTACAACAGTGACTACACTTCAAAAGCATTTCATTGGCTGTAAAGCGCTTTGGGACACCCTGAGCTTGTGAAAGGCGCTATATAGATGCAAGTTCTTTCTAATCTATTACTGCTCTGTGCTCCATATACTGGACCTGTCACAAGACTGAGTGAAGTCGGAATCTGATGATGTGCTATTGTGCTAGTCAACATGGGTTGAAAAATGTGTGATTTTTTTCACCGATTCTCTCCAGGTTTAGTAGCGGCTAGAACAAACGTCCTAAGACTGCCATCTAACCAGAGTGCTTGTGTTTTCCAGTTTATCCATGGATGGCTGATTCTCTCCTCCCTCCTGTTACTTTTCCTCTTCACGTACATATACCTGGGGTACGTATTTGCGCTTTTGCTCCCGTTCTGCTCCAGCTTTTGCCGTTTGTTAAACTTTTCCATGATTACAACTCTATTTGTCTCCTGTCTAGTGAAGTGTTTAAGACGTACAATGTGGCCATGGACTATCCTACCCTGATCCTAATCATATGGAACTTTGGAGCAGTAGGAATGGTTTGCATCCACTGGAAGGGACCCCTGCAGCTCCAGCAGGCTTACCTCATCATGATCAGTGCACTGATGGCCCTGGTCTTCATCAAATACCTCCCGGAATGGTCAGCCTGGGTCATTCTTGGCGCAATATCCGTTTACGGTACGTGTATCGCTTACAACATAAACAATCAGCTTTCAAAATTATTTGATAAACAAAGAAAGTGTTTAATGTTCAAGTTATTGCTCCAATTAAGTACAGAATAGTCTCAGGGCAGAGTTCTTTTACAAAGAGCCAATGATGGACACAGAGCATGTATAGTAAGGTGTAACCTGCATTTAAAAATAGTAAAGAATGAGACGTTATCGCAGCCCTGATAACATTATACTTTATTGGGGTCCACTGTGGCTCAGTGGGCAGCACTCTCACCTCTGAGTCACTCCAGGGACCTTGAGCACAAAATCTCAGACTGACACTCCCAGTGCAGTACTGAGGGACTGGGAGTCAAAGTGCTGCACTGTCTGAGGTGCTGTCTTTTGGATGAGATGTTAAACGGAGGCTCCTGTCTGCTCTCTCAGGTGTATGTAAAAGATCCCATGGCACTATTTTGAAGACGAGCAGGGGAGTTCTCCCGGTGTCCTGGTCAATATTTATCCCTCAACTAATACCTAAAAAAACAAAACATTGCTGTTTATGGGAGTTGGCTGCCGCATTTCCTACATAACAGTGACAACACTTCAAAGTGAAGTGCTTTGGGACGTCCTGAGGTTGTGAAAGGCACTCTGTAAATGCAAGTCTTTATTGGTATTTGAATATCTAGAGTCTAGTAATGAAAGCAGGATAGTAGATAGTACTGATGTTAAATTAGCAGACAGAGGAATGTCACAGGGCCATGCTAGACATTTTGCTACTATCACCTATGGCAATTTTGAGCCTCATTATCATAGGGGTTGAGCGCGATTGTATTGATGCTTCGTTGTACCTGTTTTGCTGCAGATCTTATAGCAGTGCTGTGCCCTAAAGGCCCCCTGAGGATGCTCGTGGAAACAGCACAGGAGAGGAACGAACCAATATTCCCGGCCTTAATATATTCGTGTAAGTCCACTTTATAATTTCTTGTTCGCACTTGGATGTTTTTAGACCAAACGTCACATTTGATTGTAAGGATGGAAACATCCTCAAAACTCTAGAGAACGTGACAATGGCTACTTGGGGTTCAGTGTAATAGAGATGCAGTTGGATTGTTGGGTTCAATGTAATAGAGATGGAGTTGGGTTCAGTGTAATAGACGTGGAGTTGGGTTCAGTGTAATAGAGATGGAGTTGGATTCAGTGTAATAGACGTGGAGTTGGGTTCCGTGTAATAGACGTGGAGTTGGGTTCCGTGTAATAGACGTGGAGTTGGGTTCCGTGTAATAGACGTGGAGTTGGGTTCCGTGTAATAGACGTGGAGTTGGGTTCCGTGTAATAGACGTGGAGTTGGGTTCCGTGTAATAGACGTGGAGTTGGGTTCCGTGTAATAGACGTGGAGTTGGGTTCTGTGTAATAGACGTGGAGTTGGGTTCCGTGTAATAGAGGTGGAGTTGGGTTCAGTGTAATAGAGGTGGAGTTGGGTTCAGTGTAATAGAGGTGGAGTTGGGTTCAGTGTAATAGAGGTGGAGTTGGGTTCAGTGTAATAGAGGTGGAGTTGGGTTCAGTGTATTAGAGGTGGAGTTGGGTTCAGTGTAATAGAGGTGGAGTTGGGTTCCGGGTAATAGAGGTGGAGTTGGGTTCAGTGTAATAGAGGTGGAGTTGGGTTCAGTGTAATAGAGGTGGAGTTGGGTTCAGTGTAATAGAGGTGGAGTTGGGTTCAGTGTAATAGAGGTGGAGTTGGGTTCAGTGTAATAGAGGTGGAGTTGGGTTCCGGGTAATAGAGGTGGAGTTGGGTTCAGTGTAATAGAGGTGGAGTTGGGTTCAGTGTAATAGAGGTGGAGTTGGGTTCCGGGTAATAGAGGTGGAGTTGGGTTCCGGGTAATAGAGGTGGAGTTGGGTTCCGGGTAATAGAGGTGGAGTTGGGTTCCGGGTAATAGAGGTGGAGTTGGGTTCCGGGTAATAGAGGTGGAGTTGGGTTCCGGGTAATAGACGTGGGGTTGGGTTCCGGGTAATAGACGTGGAGTTGGGTTCCGGGTAATAGACGTGGAGTTGGGTTTCGGGTAATAGACGTGGAGTTGGGTTCAGGGTAATAGACGTGGAGTTGGATTGTTGGGGTGCAGATAAATAAAAATGACTGTAGCACAGAAAAGTAGCAGAGTGCTTGTTAGGAGATCTAATAACGGATAATTTTAAATTAAGTAAAGGGAAGGTCATGCCAGGTGAGCACAGCCCCGTGATATGCTCCTCTTGCTCTATGTGGGAATTCAGGGACACTGCCGGTGCCCCTGATGACCACGTGTGCGAGAGATGCATCCATCTGCAGCTACTAGCAAACCGCATTGAGGCGCTGGAGCTGCGGGTGGATGGGTTGTTGAGCATTCACGATGCTGAGAGGTTCGTGGATAACACGTTTAGTGAGTTGGTCACACCGCAGGGAAGGGCTGCACAGGAAGATAGGAAATGGGTGACCACCAGGCGGAGCAATAGAAGCAGGCAGGTAGTGCAGGAGACCCCTGTGACCATTCCCCTCTCAAACAGGTATGCCGCTTTGGATACTGTTGAGGGGGATGACTCACCAGGGGAAGGCAGCAGCAGCCAACTTCCTGGCACTGGGGGTGCTCCTGCTGCCCAGGAAGGGGGGAAAAAGAGTGGGAGAGCAATAGTGGTAGGGGATTCTATAGTAAGGGGAACAGATAGGCGTTTCTGTGGCCGTAGACGTGAATCAAGGATGGTTTGTTGCCTCCCTGGTGCCAGGGTCAAGGCTATCACTGAGCGGCTGCAGGGTATTCTGGAGGGGGAGGGTGAACAGCCAGAGGTCGTGGTCCACATTGGTACCAACGACATAGGTAAAAAGAGGGATGAGGTCCTGCAGCAAGAATTTAGGGAGCTAGGTGAAGGATTAAAGAGCAGGACCTCAAAGGTTGTAATCTCTGGATTACTCCCGGTGCCACGTGCTAGTGAGTATAGGAATGGGAAGATAGAACAGATGAATGCGTGGCTAAAGGGATGGTGCAGGGGGGAGGGCTTTAGTTTCCTGGATCACTGGGTCTGCTTCTGGGAAAGGTGGGACTCGTACAAGTCGGACGGTTTACACCTGAACCAGAGGGGAACCAATATCCTTGCGGGGAGGTTTGCTAGCACTGCTGGGGGGGGTTTAAACTAACTTGGCAGGGGGATGGGGTACAGAGTGGAGCTATAGTAGGGGGTGATTTACAGCCAAACACAGAGAAAAAAACAAGGCAGAGCAAATATGTGAAGGCAAAAGGGAATATGGAAGGGCTGGAAGGCATTTATTTTAATGCAAGGAGTCTTGCAAATAAGGTGGATGAACTGAAGTTGTTGTTGAACACATGGGAGTACGATATTGTTGCTATCACGGAGACATGGTTGAGGGAGGGTCAGGACTGGCAGCTAAATATTCCGGGGTATAGAATCTTCAGGCGAGACAGAGGGGGGTGTAAAAGGGGAGGGGGTGTTGCAATATTAATTAAGGAGTCAATTACTGCTGTAAGGAGGGATGATATATTAGCGGATTCCTCAAATGAGGCCATATGGGTAGAACTTAAAAACAAAAAGGGGGCAAGCACTTAGCTGGGAGTGTACTATAGGCCCCCAAACAGTCAGGGGGAGATAGAGGAACAGATATGTAGGCAAATCTCAGAAAAGTGCAAAAATAATAGGGTAATAATAGTGGGGGATTTCAACTTCCCCAATATTAATTGGGATAGTCAGAGTGTGAAAGGTTTAGAGGGTGCAGAATTCTTAAAGTGCATCCAGGAGAGCTTTTTGAGCCAACATGTAGAAAGTCCTACAAGAGAGGGGGGCGATACTGGACCTAATTCTGGGGAATGTAGCCGGGCAAGTGGTGGAAGCGTCAGTAGGAGAGCATTTTGGCGACAGTGACCATAATTCGGTGAGATTTAAGGTGGTCATGGAAAACATAAGAACATAAGAAATAGGAGCAGGAGTAGGCCAATTGGCCCCTCGAGCCTGCTCCGCCATTCAATAAGATCATGGCTGATCTGATCCTAACCGCCAATCCACTATGACAGGACTATCTCCTGAATCTAACAGCATTAGACACACGAAAACAGGAGCAGGATCAGGCTACACGGCCCCTGGGCCCGCTCCGCTACCCACAGGGCCATGACCTATCCGAACCTAGACTCATGTCCAAATTCCTGCCCGCTCCCCGTAACCCTTAATTCCCTTTTCTACTAGGAAACTGTCTATTTCTGTTTTAAATTTATGTAATGATGTAGCTTCGACAGCTTTTTGGGGCAGCATATTCCATGGACCTACCACCCTCTGAGTGAAGTAGTTCCTCCTCATCTCAGTTTTGAAAGAGCAGCCCCTTATTCTAAGACTATGCCCCCTAGTTCTAGTTTCACCCATCATCTGGAACATCCTCCCTGCATCCACCCGATCCAACCCCTTCATAATCTTATATGTTTCAATAAGATCGCCTCTCATTCTTCTGAACTCCAATGAGTAGAGTCCCAATCTACTCAACCTCTCCTCATATGTCCATCCCCTCATCCCCGGGATTAATCGAGTGAACCTTCTTTGTACTGACTCGAGAGCAAGTATGTCCTTTTTTAAGTATGGACACCAAAACTGTATGCAGTATTCCAGGTGCGGTCTCACCAATACCTTGTACAACTGAAGCAATACCTCCCTATTTTTATATTCTATCCCCCTAGCAATGAAAGCCAACATTCCATTGGCCTTCTTAATCACTTGCTGCACCTGCATACTAACCTTTTGAGTTTCGTGCACCAGGACCCCCAGATCCCTTTGTACTTCAGTACTTTCAAGTTTCTTGCCATTAAGATAATAACTTGCTCTACGATTTTTCCTGCCAAAGTGCATAACCTCACACTTTCCAGTATTGTATCCCATCTGCCAAATCTCTGCCCACTTACTTAGCCTGTCTATGTCCCCTTGCAGGTTTTTTATGTCCTCCTCACTCACTACTTTCCCTCCCATCTTAGTATCATCTGCAAACTTTGATGTGTTACACTCGGTCCCCTCCTCCAAATCGTTAATATAGATTGTAAAGAGTTGGGGACCCAGCACTGACCCCTGCGGAACACCACTGGTTACTGATTGCCAGTCTGAATATGAACCATTTATCCCAACTCTCTGCCTTCTGTTAGATAGCCAATCCTCTATCCATGCCAGAATATTACCCCCAATCCCGTGATTTTTTATCTTAAGCAATAATCTTTTGTGTGGCACCTTGTCAAATGCCTTTTGGAAGTCTAAATACACTACGTCCACTGGTTCACCTTTATCCACCCTATATGTTACTTCCTCAAAGAACTCCAGCAAATTTGTCAAACATGACTTCCCCTTCATAAAACCATGCTGACTTTGTCTTATTAAATTATGATTATCCAAATGTCCTGTTACTGTCTCCTTAATAATGGACTCCAAAATTTTACCTACCACAGATGTAAGGGTGTTACATTAGCAGTTTTCCAGTCTGCCGGGACCTTTGCTGAGTCCAGGGAGTTTTGGAAGATTATTACCAATGCATCCACAATCCCTACCGCCACTTCCCTCAAAACCCTGGGATGTAAGCCATCAGGTCCAGGTGATTTATCCGCCTTGAGTCCCATTATTTTACCAAGTACTACTTCCTTAGTGATTTTAATCGTATTTAGCTCCTCCCCCCCTATAGCCCCCTGCTTGTCAAGTGTTGGGATATTCTTGGTGTTCTCTACTGTAAAGACTGATACAAAATATTCATTCAGTGTTTTTGCCATCTCCATATTTCCCACCATTAATTTCCCGGTCTCATCCTCTAAGGGACCAACATTTACTTTAGCCACCCTTTTTCTTTTTATATAACTATAAAAACTCTTACTATTTGTCTTTATATTTTTTGCTAATTTACTTTCATAATCTATCTTCCCTTTCTTAATCAATCTTTTTGTTATTTTTTGCTGTCTTTTAAAGTTTTCCCAATCCTCTATCCTCCCACTAGATTTGGCTACCTTATATGCCCTTGTTTTTAGTCGAATACTATCCTTAATTTCTTTACTTAGCCACGGATGGCTGTCTTTTCTTTTACACCCTTTTTTTCTCAGTGGAATATACTTTTTTTGGAATTTGTAAAATAACTCCTTAAATGTACACCACTGATCATGTATCGTCTTATCGTTTAACCTATTTTCCCAATCCACTTTACTCAATTCCGCTCTCATACCTTCATAGTCTCCTTTATTCAAGCTTAGCACGCTTGTTTGAGATACAGCCTCCTCACCCTCTAACTGAATATGGAATTCAACCATGTTATGGTCACTCATTCCAAGGGGATCCTTTACTAGGACATTTTTAATTAATCCTGTCTCGTTACACAGGACCAGATCTAAGGTTGCTTGCCCCCTGGTTGGTTCAGTTACATACTGCTCAAGAAACCCATCCCTAATACACTCAATGAACTCATCCTCAAGGCAGCCCTGCCCAATTTGATTCGTCCAATTAATATGATAGTTAAAATCCCCCATAATTATAGATGTTCCCTTATTATAAGCCTCAACTATTTCCTGATTGATACTCCGTCCAACCGAGTTGCGACTGTTCGGAGGCCTATATACTACACCCACTAGTGTTTTTTTCCCCTTATTATTCCTTATCTCCACCCAAACTGTTTCATTATCCTGATCCTTTGACCCAATATCATTTCTCTGTATTACAGTGATTCCTTCCTTTATTAACATAGCCACCCCACCTCCCCTTCCTTCCTGCCTGTCCTTCCTGATTGTTAAATAACCTGGTATGTTTAATTCCCAGGCATTGTCACCCTGCAGCCATGTTTCTGTAATGGCCACAAGATCATACCCATATGTAGCTATTTGTGCCTTTAACTCGTCTATTTTGTTACGAATGCTACGTGCATTCAGATAGAGAACTTTCAAATATGTTTTGTGACACTTAGTTCCTGCTATTGCCCTTTTTATTACTTTACCTTTTACTCCACACCTTCTACCCCTTCCTGACACGCTCTGGTTTTTAATTTCCCCACTGCTACCTAAGTCTTTGACCTTCTCTGTTGTCATTTTTATTATTTGCTCTCTAGGAACCTCCCCCCCACTAGTTAGTTGGGGGGGAGGTTCCTAGAGAGCAAATAATAAAGACAAAGACGGCCCAGAAATAAGGGTTCTAAATTGGGGGAAGGCCGATTTTAATATGATAAGGCAGGATCTGGCCAAAGTGGACTGGGAGCAGCTACTTATAGGAAAATCCACATCAAGACAGTGGGAGACTTTCAGAAGGGAAATAGAGAGAGTACAACGCCAACATGTTCCTGTAAAGGTCAAGGGTGGGACCAACAAGCAAAGGGAACCTTGGATGACAAGGGATATACAAAAATGCATTAGAAATAAAAGGGGGGCTTTTGGCAGTTACAAAAGACTAAAGACGGAAGAAGCCCTAGAGGAGTATAAAAAGTGCAGGGGCATACTTAAAAAAGAAATTAGGAGGGCGAGGAGGGGCCATGAAATAACACTGGCGAGCAAAATAAAGGAAAATCCTAAGATGTTTTATAAGTATATTAAGGGCAAGAGGATAACCAAGGAAAGGGTAGGGCCCATTAGGGACCAAAGTGGCAATCTGTGTGTAGAGCCAGATGATGTAGGTGGGGTTTTAAATGAATTTTTTGCATCTGTGTTCACTATGGAGAGAGACGATGCAGACATAGAAATCGGGCAAGGGGACTGTGACATACTTGAACATATTAGCATCGAGAGGGAGGAGGTGCTAGCGGTTTTAGCAGGCCAAAAAGTGGATAAATCCCCAGGCCCGGACGAGATGTATCCCAGGCTGCTGTGGGAGGCAAAGGAGGAGATTGCAGGGGCTCTGACACAAATTTTCAGAACCTCTCTGGCCACAGGGGATGTACCAGAGGACTGGAGAACAGCTAATGTAGTACCATTATACAAGAAGGGTAGCAGGGATAAACCAGGGAATTACAGGCCAGTGAGCCTAACATCTGTGGTAGGGAAATTATTGGAAAAAATTCTGAGGGACAAAATTAGTCTCCACTTGGAGAGGCAAGGATTAATCGGGGATAGTCAGCATGGCTTTGTCAAGGGTAAATCATATCTGACAAATCTGATTGAATTTTTCGAGGGGGTGACTAGGGGGGTGGATGAGGGAAATGCTGTGGATGTGGTTTACATGGACTTCAGTAAAGCTTTTGACAAAGTCCCGCATAGGAGACTGGTCAAGAAGGTAAGAGCCCATGGGATCCAGGGTGCCTTGGCGCGTTGGATCCTAAACTGGCTGAGTGGCAGGAGGCAGAGGGTGATGGCCGAAGGATGCTTTTGTGACTGGAAGCCTGTGTCCAGTGGGGTACCTCAGGGATCGGTGCTGGGTCCCTTGTTGTTTGTGATCTACATAAATGATTTGGATGAGAATGTAAAAGGTATGATCAGTAAGTTTGCAGATGACACGAAAATTGGTGGGGTGGTAAATTGCGAGGAGGAAAGCCTCAGGCTACAGGACGATATAAACGGGTTGGTCAGATGGGTGAAAAAGTGGCAAATGGAATTTAACCCTGAAAAGTGCGAGGTGATGCATTTTGGACGGACAAATAAGGCAAGGGAATACACAATGAGTGGTAGGACCCTAGGAAGTACAGAGGGTCAGAGGGACCTTGGTGTACATGTACATAGATCTCTGAAGGCAGCGGAACAGGTAGATAAGGTGGTTAAAAAGGCATATGGGATACTTGCCTTCATTAGCCGAGGCATAGAATATAAGAGCAGGGAGGTTATGATGGAGCTGTACAAAACGCTGGTGAGGCCACAGCTGGAGTACTGTGTGCAGTTCTGGTCGCCTCACTATAGGAAGGATGTGATTGCTTTGGAGAGGGTGCAGAGAAGATTCACCAGGATGTTACCTGGGATGGAGCGCCTCAGCTATGAAGAAAGACTAAACAGGCTGGAGTTGTTTTCTTGGGAGCAAAGAAGGCTGAGGGGGGACCTGATTGAGGTGTACAAAATGATGAGGGGCATAGATAGGGTAGATAAAGAGGAACTTTTCCCCTTAGTAGGGGGGTCAATAACAAGGGGGCATAGATTCAGGGTAAGGGGCAGGAGATTTAGAGGGGATTTGAGGAGGAACTTTTTCACCCAGAGGGTGGTTGGAATCTGGAACTCACTGCCTGAAAGGGTGGTAGAGGCAGGAACCCTCACAGCATTCAAGAAGCATTTGGATGAGCACTTGAAATGCCATTGCATACAAGGCTATGGACCAAATGCTGGAAAATGGGATTAGACTGGACAGGGATGGATGGGCGGCGCAGACACGATGGGCCGAAGGGCCTCTTTCTGTGCTGTAAAACTCTATGACTGTTGGCAGCACCAATCCGCGAAACATTGGTCTCTCCATTTGGCTGGGTGTTATTCATCTAATGGCTTAAGACAGCTCTGTGATCCAGGCTCCATGGAGGGAGGAACATATCCAAGATTTCCCGAGATACTGTCCTTGGTATCGCCGGATCATAGACCCGCGCTGTAGAGACTGGAGTACATTTGGAAAAAGAGCGCAAGTCAAACTTCCCTTGACCTGAACAAGTGGACAATTCCTTTTCTCTGCAGCCACCATGGTTTGGTTGGTGACGATGGCGAAGCGAGACGTGGGCACTGAGGAGCCTCTCAACAACACCTGCAATTCAGGTTGGTGTAAGCGTTAAGCATTGAGCGGAGTGAAGAAAGGAAAATCTGGCTGGGGTGGGTAGATAACCGCCCGAGCATTAAGCATTGCATTGACTGTGCGGAATGGTGAAAGGAAAATCTGGCGGGGGGATGGGGAAATTGCACAGCAGTATCGGAATCTGTTGGATTGTTTCCTTTCATTTAAAATAAATGGAAGGAAAACTCAGCGGGTTCTGCAAAGGAGGAGATAGAGGGATATGCAATAGCTAAAGGAATGGAAGAGATGCAGGGGGTTTTGGTGTGATGGGTGTGGCCTGTGTGGTGGGCGTGGCCTGGGAGGGGGTTGGCCTGTGTGTGTGTGGGGGGGGGGGGGCGTGGCCTGTGTGTGTGTGTGGGGGTGGGCGTGGCTTGGGGGGGGTTGGCCTGTGTGTGTGGGGGGGCGTGGCCTGTGGGTGTGGGGGCGTGGCCTGTGTGTGGGGGCGTGGCCTGTGTGGGGGCGTGGCCTGTGTGTGGGGGGCGTGTGGCCTGTGTGTGTGGGGGCGTGTGGCCTGTGTGTGGGGGCGTGTGGCCTGTGTGTGGGGGCGTGTGGCCTGTGTGTGGGGGCGTGTGGCCTGTGTGTGGGGGCGTGTGGCCTGTGTGTGGGGGCGTGTGGCCTGTGTGTGGGGGCGTGTGGCCTGTGTGTGGGGGCGTGTGGCCTGTGTGTGGGGGCGTGTGGCCTGTGTGTGGGGGCGTGTGGCCTGTGTGTGGGGGCGTGTGGCCTGTGTGTGGGGGCGTGTGGCCTGTGTGTGGGGGCGTGTGGCCTGTGTGTGGGGGCGTGTGGCCTGTGTGTGGGGGCGTGTGGCCTGTGTGTGGGGGCGTGTGGCCTGTGTGTGGGGGCGTGTGGCCTGTGTGTGGGGGCGTGTGGCCTGTGTGTGGGGGCGCGTGGCCTGTGTGTGGGGGCGCGTGGCCTGTGTGTGGGGGCGCGTGGCCTGTGTGTGGGGGCGCGTGGCCTGTGTGTGGGGGCGCGTGGCCTGTGTGTGGGGGCGCGTGGCCTGTGGGGGGGGGCCTGTGTGGCCTGTGTGGTGTGGGGGGGGCGTGGCCTGTGTGCGTGGGGGGTGGCCTGTGTGCGTGGGGGGGGCGTGGCCTGTGTGCGTGGGGGGGGGGGCCTGTGTGCGGGGGGGGGCCTGGCCTGTGTGCGGGGGGGGCGTGGCCTGTGTGCGTGGGGGGTGCGTGGCCTGTGTGCGTGGCCTGTGTGCGTGTGTGGGGGCGTGGCCTGTGTGCGTGTGTGGGGGCGTGGCCTGTGTGCGTGTGGGGGGGCGTGGCCTGTGTGCGTGTGGGGGGGCGTGGCCTGTGTGTGGGGCGCGGCCTGTGGGTGGGGGGCACGGCCTGTGTGTGTGGGGCGCGGCCTGTGTGTGTGTGGGGGCGTGGCCTGTGTGTGGGGGCGTGGCCTGTGTGTGTGGGGGGTGGCCTGCGTGTGTGTGGGGGTGGCGTGGCCTGCGTGTGTGTGGGGGTGGCGTGGCCTGCGTGTGTGTGGGGGTGGCGTGGCCTGCGTGTGTGTGGGGGGCGTGGCCTGCGTGTGTGGGGGGCGTGGCCTGCGTGTGTGGGGGGGCGTGGCCTGTGTGGGGCGTGGCCTGTGTGTGGGGGGGCGTGGCCTGTGTGTGGGGGGGCGTGGCCTGTGGGGGGTGGCCTGTGTGTGGGGGCGTGGCCTGTGTGTGTGGGGGGGGTGGCCTGTGTGTGTGTGGGGGGGGTGGCCTGCGTGTGTGGGGGCGTGGCCTGCGTGTGTGGGGGGAGCGGCCTGTGTGGGGGGCGCGGCCTGTGGGGGGGGCGTGGCCTGTGTGTGGGGGGCGTGGCCTGTGTGTGGGGGCGTGGCCTGTGGTGGGCGTGGCCTGTGTGTGGTGGGCGTGGCCTGTGTGTGTGTGGGGGGTGGCCTATGTGTGGGGGCGTGGCCTGTGTGTGGGGGGGTGGGGGGGTGGCGTGGCCTGTGTGTGTGGGGGGGGGTGGCCTGTGTGTGTGTGGGGGGGTGGTGGCTGTGTGTGGGGGCGTGGCCTGTGTGGGGGGCGTCGCCTGTGTGGGGGGGCGTGGCCTGTGTGGGGGGCGTGGCCTGTGTGGGGCGTGGCCTGTGTGGGGGGCGTGGTCTGTGTGGGGGGCGTGGTCTGTGTGGGGGGCGTGGCCGGTGGGGGGGGCGTGGCCGGTGGGGGGCGCGTGGCCTGTGTGGGGGGGGCCTGTGTGTGGGGGGCGTGGCCTGTGTGGGGGGCGTGGCCTGTGTGGGGGGCGTGGCCTGTGTGTGTGGGGGGGGGTGGCCTGTGTGTGTGTGGGGGGGTGGTGGCTGTGTGTGGGGGCGTGGCCTGTGTGGGGGGCGTCGCCTGTGTGGGGGGGCGTGGCCTGTGTGGGGGGCGTGGCCTGTGTGGGGCGTGGCCTGTGTGGGGGGCGTGGCCTGTGTGGGGGGCGTGGTCTGTGTGGGGGGCGTGGCCTGTGTGGGGGGCGTGGCCTGTGTGGGGGGCGTGGCCTGTGTGGGGGGCGTGGCCTGTGTGGGGGGCGTGGCCTGTGTGGGGGGCGTGGCCTGTGTGGGGGGCGTGACCTGTGTTGTGGGGGGGGCGTGGCCTGTGCTGTGGGGGGGCGTGGCCTGTGCTGTGGGGGGCGTGGCCTGTGCTGTGGGGGGCGTGGCCTGTGCTGTGTGGGGGGCGTGGCCTGTGCTGTGTGGGGGGCGTGGCCTGTGCTGTGTGGGGGCGTGGCCTGTGCTGTGGGGGGGCGTGGCCTGTGCTGTGGGGGGCGTGGCCTGTGCTGTGGGGGGCGTGGCCTGTGCGGTGGGGGGCGTGGCCTGTGCGGTGGGGGGCGTGGCCTGTGCGGTGGGGGGGGCGTGGCCAGTGCGGTGGGGGGGGCGTGGCCTGTGCGGTGGGGGGGGCGTGGCCTGTGCGGTGGGGGGGCCTGTGCGGTGGGGGGCGTGGCCTGTGCGGTGGGGGGCGTGGCCTGTGCGGTGGGGGGGCGTGGCCTGTGCGGTGGGGGGGCGTGGCCTGTGCGGTGGGGGGGGCGTGGCCTGTGCGGTGGGGGGCGTGGCCTGTGCGGTGGGGGCGTGGCCTGTGCGGTGGGGGCGTGGCCTGTGCGGTGGGGGGGCGTGGCCTGTGCGGTGGGGGGGGCGTGGCCTGTGCGGTGGGGGGGGCGTGGCCTGAGCGGTGGGTGGGGGCGTGGCCTGTGCGGTGGGGGGCGTGGCCTGTGCGGTGGGGGGCGTGGCCTGTGCGGTGGGGGGCGTGGCCTGTGCGGTGGGGGGCGTGGCCTGTGCGGTGGGGGGCGTGGCCTGTGCGGTGGGGGGCGTGGCCTGTGCGGTGGGGGGCGTGGCCTGTGCGGTGGGGGGCGTGGCCTGTGCGGTGGGGGGGGCGTGGCCTGTGGTGGGGGGGGCGTGGCCTGTGGGGGGCATGGCCTGCGCGTGGGGGGCGCGAGGCCTCGGGGGGTGCGTGGCCTGTGTGTGGGGGAGGCGTGGCCTGTGGGGGGGTGGCCGGTGGGGGGGGCGTGGCCTGTGTGCGTGTGGGGGGGCAGTGTGGCCTGTGGGATGGGGGCGTGGCCTGTGTGGGGGGGCGTGGCCTGTGTGCGGGGGTGGGGCGAGACTTGTGTGCGGGGGGGGGGTGGAGGGGCGAGGCCTGTGTGCAGGGGCAATCGAGGCCTGTGTGCGGGGGCAATCGAGGCCTGTGTGCGGGGGGGGCGAGGCCTGCGTGCGGGGGGGGCGAGGCCTGCGTGCGGGGGGAGGCGAGGCCTGCGTGCGGTGGGGTTGGGGTGGCCTGCGTGCGGAGGGGTTGGGGTGGCCTGCGTGCGGTGGGGTTGGGGTGGCCTGCGTGCGGTGGGGGTGGCGTGTCCTGCGTGCGGTGGGGGTGGTCTGGCCTGCGTGCGGTGGGGGTGGTCTGGCCTGCGTGTGGTGGGGGTGGCGTGGCTTGCGTGTGTGGTGGGGGGGCGTGGCCTGCGTGAGCGGGGGGGATCGAGGGCTGCGTGTGCGGGGGGGCCGAGGCCTGTGTGCGGGGGGGGGCGTGGCCTGCGTGCGGTGGGGGGGCGTGGCCTGCGTGCGGTGGGGGCGTGGGTGGCCTCTGTGTGGGGGGCGTGGCCTGTGTGTGTTGGGGGGGGAGTGGCCTGTGTGTGGGGGGGGCGTGGCCTGTGTTTGGGGGGGGTGGGCCGGGGGGACTGTGTGTGGGGGGGCGGGGGCGGGGAGGGCCGGGTGGTTGTGGGCGGGGGGTGGGGTGGCCGGGGGTGTGTGCATGGGGGGGGAGCCGGGGTGTATGTGTGGTGGGGGGAGCCGGATTGTGTGTGTAAGGCGGGGGGGGCCACGGGTATGTGTGTGTGGGGGGGGGGGGGGGGCGCCGGGGTGTGTGTGTGTGGGGGGGGCGCGGGGTGTGTGTGTGTGGGGGAGCCGGATTGTGTCTGTAGGGCAGGGGGGGGCCAGGGGTATGTGCGTGGGTGCCGGGGTGTGTGTGTGGGGGGGGCGCGGGGTGTGTGTGTGGGGGGGGGTTGCGGGGTGTGTGTGTGTGGGGCGGTGGCCCGGGTGTGTGCGTGGGGGGGGGGGGGGCGCTGGGTGTGTGTGGGGGGGGGTGCTGTGTGTGTGTGTGTGGGGGCGCGGGGTGTGTGTGTTGGGGGGGGCGGTGGCCCGGGTGCGTTGGGGGGGGGGCCGCTGGGGTGTGTGTGGGGGGGGTGCTGGGGGTGGGGGTGGGGGGGGCTGGGGGTGTGTGCATGGGGGGGGCTGGGGTGTGTGTTTAGCGGGTGGGGGGTGGGGTGGTGCTGGTATATGGTGGGGGGCGACCTGGCAATGGGGGAATGTAATTCTTTCGCTGACGTGTCCCTGCTTTTCTGTCTAGAGAATTATCCCGACGTGGAGATTGAGGCGAATCATAATGCTGCCCGAGGATTGGATGATGTCGCTGGTTTGCCTCAGACCCAAATCCAAGGGCTGCGCCATTCAGCTGCCGGTGCAGAGGAACTGGAGGAGGAAAGTATGTGGCCTTGTGCTGCTCGTTTATCCATTCCCACCCCTCCCTTCGCCCTGCCATTGGCGGTCCTGCCTCTAGCCGTCCAGGCCCCACCTTCTGGAATTCCCTCCCTAAACCTCTCTGCCTGCCTCCCCTCCTTTAAGACCCTCCATAAAACCTATCTCTTTGACCAAGCTCTTGATCACCCCTCCTAATACCTTCTTTGGTGTCCATTACTGTCTGATTACGCTCCTGTGAAGCAGCTTGGAACACTTTACTACGTTGAAGGTGCTATATAATACATGTTGTTGTCTAGCGAAGTCTCCGTTTGGCTCAGTTGGCGGCATTGTCACCATTGAGTCAGAAGGTTGTCTTTCGGCTGAGATGTTAAACCGAACTTGGATATAGCAGATTCCTCCACCCCGGCACTATTTGAAGAAAGGCAGGGAGTTCTCCCAATCTCCTGGCCAACATTCCTCCCTCAAACAACTTGGTGTCAATCAGATGTGAAGGCCGGAGCTGCCTCCAAAGCGTAGCAGGGTCAAACGCTTTCCTCCGCTAACAGATTGGACTCTGACTCCAGATTCGAGCTGCATTTACACCGTAACTGTAGCATCGGGTTCAGCAAAACCGCTTCACACTGGTGCTGCAGCCTGACATAGTCATACTCACAGAATCATACCTTTCAGCCAATATCCCAAACTCCTCCATCACCATCCCTGAGTATGTCCTGTCCCACCGGCAGGACAGACCTACCAGGGGTGGCGGCACAGTGCTATACAGTTGGGAAGGAGTGACCCTGGGAGTCCTCAACATTGACTCCGGACCCCATGAATTCTCATGGCTTCAGGTCGCATGGACAAGGAAACCTCCTGCTGATTACCACGTACCGCCCTCCCTCAGCTGATGAATCAGTACTCCTCCATGTTGAGCACCACTTGGAAGAAGCACTGGGAGTAGCAAGGGCACAGAATGTACTCTGGGTGGGGGGCTTCAATGTCCATCACCAAGAGTGGCTCAGTAGCACCACTACTGACCGAGCTGGCCGAGTCCTGAAGGACATAGCTGCCAGTCTGGGCCTGCGACAGGTGGTGAGAGAACCAACATGAGGGAAAAATCTACTTGATCTCGTCCTCACCAATCTACCTGTCACAGATGCATCTATCCATGACAGTATTGGTAGCAGTGACCACCGCACTGAGGACACCCTCCATCGTGTTGTGGCACTACCACTGTGCTAAATGGGATAGATTCAGAACAGATCTAGCAGCTCAAAACTGGGCATCCATGAGGCGCTGTGGGCCATCAGCAGCAGCAGAATTGTATTCCACCACAATCTGTAACCTCATGGCCCGGTATATCCCTCACTCTACCATTACCTTCAAGCCAGGGGACCAACCCCGGTTCAATAAGGAGTATAGAAGAGCATGTCAGGAGCAGCACCAGCATGAGGCGCAAACCTGGGGAAACTGCAACACAGGACTACATGCATGCTAAGAAGCAGCATGCTATAGACAGGGCTAAGCGATCCCACAATCAACAGATCAGATCAAAGCTCTGCAGTCCTGCCACATCCAGTCGTGAATGGTGGTGGACCACTAAACAACTAATGGGAGGAGGCGGCTCCATGAATATCCCCATCCTCAATGATGGTAGAGCCCAGCACGTGAGTGCAAAAGACAAGGCTGAAGCGTTTGCAACCATCTTCAGCCAAAAGTGCCGAGTGGATGATCCATATCGGCCTACTCCTGAGATTCCCACCATCACAGAAGCCAGTCTTCAGCCAATTCGATTCATTCCACATGATATCAAGAAATGGCTGAGCGCACTGGATACAGCAAAGGCTATGGTCCCAGACATATTCCGGCTCTCGTGCTCAAGACTTGTGCTCCAGAACCAACCGTGCCTCTAGCCAAGCTGTTCAGTACAGCTACAACACTGGCATCTATCTGACAATGTGAAAAACTGCCTAGGTATTTCCTGTCCACAAAAAGCAGGACAAATCCAATCCGGCCAATTACTGCCCCATCAGTCTGCTCTCAATCATCAGCAAAGTGATGGAAGGTGTCATCAACAGTGCTATCAAGTGGCACTTCCTCACCAATAACCTGCTAACTGATTGATGCCCAATTTGGGTTCCGCCAAGACCACTCGGCTGCCAACCTCATTACAGCCTTGGTCCAAACATGGACAAAGGAGCTGAATTCCAGAGGTGAGGTGGGAGTGACTGCCCTTGACATCAAGGCAGCATTTTGACTGGCTATGGCATCAAGGAGCCCTAGTAAAACTGAAGTCAATGGGAATCGGGGGGGGGGGGCGGTGGGATGGGGGGGAGCGTGGGGAGGGAAACTCTCCACTGGCTGGAGTCATACCTAGCACAAAGGAAGATGGTTGTGGTGGTTGAGGGTAAACCATCACAGCCTCAGGATATCGCTGCAGGAGTTCCTCAGGGCAGTGTCCTAGGCCCAACCATCTTCAGCTGCTTCATCAATGACCTCCCCTCCAACATAACGTCAGAAATGGGGATGTTCGCTGATGACAACTCCTCAGATAATGAAGCACTCCATGTCCGCATGCAACAAGACCTAGATGACGTTCAGGCTTGGGCTGATAAGTGGCAGGTAACATTCGCACCACAGAAGTGCCAGGCAATGACTATCTCCAACAAGCGAGAGTCTAACCGCCGCCCCTTGACATTCAATGGCATTACCATCGCTGAATCCCCCATCATCAACACCCTTGGGGGGGGTCCCCATTGACCAGAAACTTAACTGGACTAGCCACATAAATACTGTGGCAACAAGAGCAGGTCAGAGGCTAGGTTTTTTGCCATGGGTGTCTCACCTCCTGACTCCCCAAAGCCTTTCCACCATCTACCAGGCACAAGTCAGGAGTGTGATGGAATAATCTCCACTTGCCTGGATGAGTGCAGCTCCAACAACACTCAAAGCTCGACACCATCCAGGACAAAGCAGCCCGCTTGATTGGCACCTCATCCACCACCTTAAACATTCACTCCCTCCACCACTGGTGCACCATGGCTGCAGTGTGTACCATCTACAAGATTCACTGCAGCAACTCACCAAGGCTTCTTCGGCAGCACCTACCAAACCCGTGACCTCTTCCAACTAGGACAAGGGCAGCAGGCACACGGGAACACCACTACCTCCAAGTCACATACGATCCTGACTTGGAAATACATCGCCGATCCTCCTTCATCGTTGGGTCAAAATCCTGGTACTCCCTCCCTAACAGCACTATGGGAGTACCTTCACCACACGGACTGCAGCAGTTCAAGAAGGCGACTCACCACCACCTTCTCATAGGCAATTAGGGATGGGCAATAAATGCTGGCATTGCCAGCGACGTCCACATCCCATAAATAATTTTTTTTTAAGTTCAGCTTAGGTTGTACAGTAGTCAGGTAGGCCTTACATGGAATGTACAGCACAGGAACAGGCCAGTAGATCCATGCTGGTGTTAATGCTCCACATGAGCCTCCTCCCACTCCTCTTCATCTAACCACTATCAGCATATCCTTCTTTTCTCCCTCGTGTTTCTCTACCTTCCCCTTAAATGCAGCTATGTTATTTGTCTCGACCACTCCCTGTGGTAGCGAGTTCCACATTCTAACCACTCTCTGGGTAAAGAAGTTTCTCCTAAATTCCCTATTGGATTTATTAGCGACTATCTTATATTTATGGCCCCTAGTTTTGGACTCTCCCACAAGTGGAAGCATTTTCTCTACGTCTACCCTATCAAACCCCTTCATAATTTTAAAGACCTCTCAGGTCACCCCTCTTTTCTAGAGCAAGGAGCCTCAGCCTTTCTTGATAGTTCTAAGCCTCATCCTTGTGAATCTTTTCGCAGAGGGCGTGAAGCTTGGCTTGGGGGACTTTATCTTCTACAGTGTCCTGGTGGGCAAGGCTGCGGCGGGCGCCAGCGGAGACTGGAACACGACCTTGGCCTGCTTCATCGCCATTCTGATCGTAAGTTGAGAGAAGGAGCGGTTCTGATGATTCCCTAAGGGTTGTCAGCCCTGCAATAATTCCCCTGGAGTCTCCAGGAATTCAAGATTAATCTCCCAGGAGATACGGCTGCGAGTTTAAAAAAAAACCTGGTAGAAAATTCATTCGGGCTTTTAAATGTTTTGTTTTTAAGAATTTTTTTAAAGCACTTGTTTATTAGTTACTAGCTGGAGTGCCCGGCGGTGCCGAGGCTTTTTCGAGGGCATGTTGTTGTTGGAAGAGAGAGAGAGAGTGACTGGGGCGGGGTGGGGGGGCGGAAGAGAGAGAGAGCGCGACTGGGGGGGGGGGGGAAAGAGAGAGAGCGACTGCGGGGGGCAAAAGAGAGCGACTGCGGGGGGGGGGAAGAGAGAGCGACGGGGGGGAAGAGAGAGAGCGACGGGGGGAAGAGAGAGCGACTGGGGGGGAAGAGAGAGCGACGGGGGGAAGAGAGAGCGACTGGGGGGGAAGAGAGAGAGCGACTGGGGGGGAAGAGAGAGCGCGACGGGGGGAGGAGAGAGAGCGACTGGGGGGGAAGAGAGCGCGACGGGGGGGGGGGGGAAAGAGAGCGACTGGGGGGGGAAGAGGGAGAGCGACTGGGGGGGAAGAGAGAGAGCGACTGGGGGGGAAGAGAGAGAGCGACTGGGGGGAAGAGAGAGAGCGACTTGGGGGGAAGAGAGAGAGCGCGACTGGGGGGGGAAGAGAGAGCGACTGGGG
>NC_140995.1:70980437-71018052 GCF_052327205.1 Somniosus microcephalus | reverse complement strand
TATGTTCCGTGGCTGTTACTTGCTTGCATTCGCAGGCTCAGCCGAGTTCCTTCAGCGCCCGTATGTATGCTTCTGTGGGTTCCCCGGGCTGTTGTTTGCGAGACCCCAGGAGATGTCTTGCGTAAACATAGTTGACCGGGCGTGCGTATTGCTCCTTCAAGATGTCGATAGCCTCCTGGTAGCTCGTAGCGTCCCGGATAAGGGCAAAAGCTCGGTGGTTTACTTTAGAGTTCAGCACCCTGAGCTTGTCGGCATCGGCGGCGACGGTCTCGCCGGATGCAGTCAGAAAGGACTCAAAACAGTGCAGCCAGTGCGAGAACTTAGCAGCCGAGTCCGGTTCTTGCGGGTCGAGTTCCAGGCACTTGATCTTAAGAATCTGCAGCATCGTTTTTTTTTTCAGTAGTTAATAAAATTGATGCGCTATCAATTCTAATAAAAGGCTGGGCAGAGTTCAGAACGACAGGCTTTTATTAACTACTGAATTGCACTTCAGACAGATCAGGACTATGCCTCTAGTGGACGACCGAATGCCAGGAGCTGCCATGCGGCCGCTCTTATACTCGGTAGCCCAGGGGCGGAGTCAGCTGAGGCATAGTCAGGCACAACAGTGAAACAAGAGTGAACGACAACAACAACAGTGAACACAGTGAACTACAGTGGTTTACCACAGGGGGAGGGGGAAGAAGGGGAGAGGGGGGAGGGGGAGGAAGGGGAAAGGGGAGAGGGGAGGGGGAAGGGGAGAGGGGGAGGGGGAAGAAGGGGAGAGGGGGGAGGGGGAGGAAGGGGAAAGGGGAGAGGGGGAGGGGGAAGGGGGAAGGGGAGAGGGGGAGGGGGAAGAAGGGGAAAGGGGAGAGGGGAAAGGGGAAAGGGGGAAGAAGGGGAAAGGGGAGAGGGGGGAGGGGGAAGAAGGGGAAAGGGGAGGGGGGAGGGTGGAAGAAGGGGAAAGGGGAGAGGGAAGGGGGAAGAAGGGGAAAGGGGAGGGGAAGAAGGGGAAAGGGGGGAGGGGGAAGAAGGGGAAAGGGGAGAGGGGGGAGGGGGGAGAAGGGGAAAGGGGGGGAGGGGGAAGAAGTGGAAAGGGGAGAGCGGGATGGGGAGGGGGAAGAAGGGGAGGGGGGGAGGGGAAGAAGGGGAAAGGGGAGAGGGGGGAGGGGGAAGAAGGGGAAAGGGGAGAGGGGGAGGGGGAGGAAGGGGAAAGGGGAGAGAGGAGAGAGGGGGGGAGGGGGGACGGGGAAGAAGGGGAAAGGGGGGAGGTGGAAGAAGGGGAGAGCGTGGTGGGGGAAGAAGGGGAGGGGGTGAGGGGAAAAAGGGGAGAGGGGTTGAGGGAAGAAGGGGAGAGGGTTGAGGGAAGAAGGGGAGGGGGGACAGGGAAGAAGGGGAGAGGGGTGAGGGAAGAAGGGGAGAGGGGGGTGAGGGAAGAAGGGGAGAGGGGGGTGAGGGAAGAAGGGGATGGGGAGAGGGAAGAAGGGGAGAGGGGGGTAAGGGAAGAAGGGGAGGGGGGAGAGGGAAGAAGGGGAGAGGGAAGAAGAGAAGAGGGGGGAGGGAAGAAGGGGAGGGCGGGGAGAGGGAAGAAGGGGAGAGGGGGAGGGGGAGAGGGGAGAAGGGGAGGGGGGAGAGGGAAGAAGGGGAGAGGGAAGAAGGGGAGAGGGGGGAGAGGGAAGAAGGGGAGAGGGAAGAAGGGGAGAGGGGGGAGAGGGAAGATGGGGAGAGGGAAGAAGGGGAGAGGGGGGAGAGGGAAGATGGGGAGAGGGGGGAGAGGGAAGTAGGGGAGAGGGAAGAAGGGGAGAGGGGGGAGAGGAAGAAGGGGAGAGGGGGTGAGGGAAGAAGGGGAGAGGGAAGAAAAGAGAGAGAGGTTGAGGGTAGAAGGGGAGAGGGGGGTGAGGGAAGAATGTGAGAGGGGGGTGAGGGAAGAATGGGAGAGGGGGGTGAGGGAAGAAGGGGAGAGGGGGAGAGGGAAGAAGGGGAGAGGGGGAGAGGGAAGAAGGGGAGAGGGGGTGAGGGAAGAAGGGGAGAGGGGGGAGAGGGAAGAATGGGAGAGGGGCGTGAGGGAAGAATGGGAGAGGGGGGTGAGGGAAGAAGGGGAGAGGGGGTGAAGGAAGAATGGGAGAGCGGGTGAGGGAAGAAGGGGAGAGGGGGGAGAGGGAAGAATGGGAGAGGGGCGTGAGGGAAGAATGGGAGAGGGGCGTGAGGGAAGAATGGGAGAGGGGGGAGAGGGAAGAAGGGGAGAGGGGGTGAGGGAAGAAGGGGAGAGGGGGGTGAGGGAAGAAGGGGAGAGGGGTGAGGGAAGAAGGGGAGGGGGGTTGAGGGAAGAAGGGGAGAGGGGGTGAGGGAAGAAGGGGAGGGGGGTTGAGGGAAGAAGGGGAGAGCGTGTTGAGGGAAGAAGGGGAGAGGGGTGGGGGGGAGGGGTGGGGGGAGAGTGGGGGGGAGAGGGAAGAAGGGGAGAGGGGTGAGGGGCGAGAGGGGGGTGGGGAAGAAGGGGTGAGGGGGTGGCTGGGGGGTGGGGGAAGAAGGGGTGAGGGCATTGGGGAAGAAGGGGTGAGGGGGTAGGGGGTGTGGGGGAAGAAGCGGTGAGGTGGTGGGGGGGTGGGGGAAGAAGAGATGAGGGGGTGGGGAGGTGGGGGAAGAAGCGGTGAGGTGGTGGGGGGGTGGGGGAAGAAGAGATGAGGGGGTGGGGAGGTGGGGGAAGAAGAGGTGAGGGGTGGTGTAAGAAGGGGTGAGGGGGTGGGGGAAGAAGGGGTGGGGGGTGGGGGAAGATGGGGTGGGGGGTGGGGGAAGAAGGGGTGAGGGGCGGGGGGGTTGGGGAAGATGGGGCGGGGGGGTGGGGGTAAGGGGAAGAAGGGGTGTGGGGGAAGAAGGGGTGGGGGATGGGGGAAGATGGGGTGGGGGGGTGGGGGAAGAAGGGGTGAGGGGCGGGGGGGTTGGGGAAGATGGGGCGGGCGGGTGGGGGTAAGGGGAAGAAGGGGTGTGGGGGAAGAAGGGGTGTGGGGGTGGGGGAAGAAGGGGTGAGGGGTGGGGGTGGGGAAGGAGGGCTGACTGGGTGCGGGGTTTGGGGAAGAAGGGGTGGGGGGTGGGGAAAGAAGGGGTGGGGGTGAGGGGCTGGGGGAAGAAGGGGTGAGGGGTGGGGGGTGGGGGAAGAAGGGGTGAGGGGGTGGAGGAAGAGGGGTGAGGGGAGAGGGGGGAGGGGGAAGAAGGGGAAAGGGGAGAGGGGGGAGGGTTAAGATGGGGAAAGCGAGGGGGGAGGGTTAAGAAGGGGAAAGATGAGGGGGGGTAGAAGGGGAAAGGGGAGAGGGGGTGGGGAAAGAAGGGGTGAGGGGGAAGGAGGGGGAAGAAGGGGAGAGGGGGGAGGGGGAAGAAGGGGAAAGGAAGGAGGGGGAAGAAGGGCAGAGGGGGGAGGGGGAAGGAGGGGGAAGAAGGGGAAAGGGGAGAGGGGGGAGGGGGAAGAAGTGGAAAGGGGAGAGGGGGGAGGGGGAAGAAGTGGAAAGGGGGGAGGGGGTGGGGGAAGAATGGGAGATGGGGTGGGGGAAGAAGGGGAGAGGGGGTGGGGGAAGAATGGGAGAGGGGGTGGGTGAAGAAGGGGGAGGGGGAGGGGGAAGGGGAAAGGGGGAAGATGGGGAAAGGGGAGAGGGGGAGGGGGATGAAGGGGAAAGGGGAGAGGGGGAGGGGGATGAAGGGGAGGGGGAGGGGGAAGAAGGGGAAAGGGGAGAGGGGGAGGGGGAAGGGGGAGGGGGAGGGAGGGGGAAGAAGGGGGGAGGGGGAGGTAGGGGAGAGAGGGAGGGGGAAGAAGGGGGGAGGGGGAAGAAGGGGAGAGGGGGAAGTAGGGGAGAGAGGGAGGGGGAAGAAGGGGGGAGGGGGAAGAAGGGGAGAGGGAGAAGGGGAAGAAGGGGGGAGGGGGAAAAGGGGGGAGGGGGGAGAAGGGGTAAGGGGAAAGGGGGAGGGAGAAGGGGAAAGGGGAGAGGGGGGAGGGGAAGAAGGGGGGAGGGGGAAGAAGGGGAGAGGGGGAGGGGGAGGAAGGGGAGAGCAGAGAGGGGGGAGGGGGAAGAAGGGGAAAGGGGAGAGGGGAGAGGCAGAAGAAGGGGAGAGGGGAGAGGGGGAGGGGGAAGAAGGGGAAGGGGAAGAAGGGAAAAGGGAGAGGGGAGAGGGGGAAGAAGGGGAAACGGGAGAGGGGAGGGGAAAGAAGGGGGGAGGGGGAAGAAGGGGAAACGGGAGAGGGGGAGGGGAAAGAAGGGGGGAGGGGGAAGAAGGGGAGAGGGGAGAGGGGGACCGGGAAGAAGAGGAGAGGGGAGGGGGGAGGGGGAAGAAGGGGGTAGGGGGAAGAAGGGGGAGGGGGAAGAAGGGGGACGGGGAAGAAGGGGAGGGGAGAGGAGGGAGGGAGGGGAGAGGAGGGAGGGAGGGGATGAGGAGGGAGGGGAGAGGAGGGAGGGAGGGGATGAGGAGGGAGGGGAGAGGAGGGAGGGAGGGGGTGAGAAGGGAGGGGAGAGGAGGGAGGGAGGGAGGGATGAGGAGGGAGGGGAGGGGATGAGGAGGGAGGGGAGGGGAGTGGAGGCGAGAGAGGGGAGTGATGAGGGAGTGGAGGGGAGGGGAGTGATAAGGGAGTGGAGGGGAGGGGAATGATGAGGGAGTGGAGGGGAGGGGAGTGATGAGGGAGTGGAGGGGAGCGAGGGGATGAGGGAATGGAGGGGAGGGAGTGGATGAGGGAGAGGAGGGAGGGTGGGGAGCGGGGAGAGTGGAGGGGTGGCGGGAGGGGGGGAAGGGTGGAGGGTGGAGGGGCGAGCGGGTGGAGGGGAGGAGGGGAGAGGGAGGGGAGGGAGGGGTGGAGGGAAGGAGGGGAGGGGAGGAGGGAAGGAGGGGAGAGAGGAGGGGAGAGGGGAGGAGGGAGAGAGGGGAGGAGGAGGAGGGAGAGAGGGGGGAGGAGGGAGAGAGGGGGGAGGGGGGAGGGAGAGGGGGAGGGAGGGGGTGGGAGGGGAGAGGGAGGGAGGGGATCATATCTTCACCCTACAGACCCTAATTGACAAACATGTTCATCAAAACAAAAGCAAAATCTACGCCTGCTTTATAGATTTCCAGAAGGCTTTTGATTCCATCTGGCACTACGGTCTATTCCTGAAACATATCGAAAGCGGGGTAGGGGGAAAAACATATGATGTAATTAAATCAATGTATACAAACAATAAATGTGCAGTTAAAATTGGAGACAAACAAACAAAATACTTCCCACAGGGGCGGGGGGTGACGCAGGGCTCGCCCATCTCACCGACACTCTTTAATATTTACATAAATGAATTGGCAAAACTACTTGAACAATCTGCAGCACACGACATCACCCTATATGAATCCAAGGTTAAATTCCTCCTCTATGCAGATGACCTGGTTCTGCTGTCACCAACTGAGGAGGGTCTACAGCAGAACCTGGATCTGCTGGAGTCGTTCTGCCAGACCTGGGCCCTGACAATAAATCCCCAAAAAACCAAAGTCCTTGTGTTCCAGCAAAGATCCAGACATCAGGGACCCAAAATAAATTTCACACTAGGAAGAACCAAAATTGAACAAACCACTAGCTACACATACTTGGGCTTAAAAATCAGTTCTACGGGAAATTTTCATCTGGCTGTGAATGAACTGAAAGAGAAAGCAAGAAGGGCTTTCTATGCCATTAAAAAATCAATCCAAATAGAAATCCCAATTAGCATTTGGCTCAAAATTTTTAATTCAGTAATTGAACCAATTGCACTCTATGGCAGTGAGGTGTGGGGACCGCTAACACAACAAGAATTTGCAAAATGGGACAAACACCCAATTGAGATCCTACATGCAGAATTCTGTAAAAGTATCCTCCGGACTCAAAGGAAAACCGTAAACAATGCATGCAGGGCAGAACTAGGCCAATATCCATTAATAATCACTATCCAAAAAAGAGCCACCAAATTTTGGAAACACCTAAAAATGAGCAACCCCCACTGCTATCATTACGAAGCCCTGAAATGCCAAGAGAGGACCATAAAGAAGAATACCCTCAGTCAACTAGTCCTGGGACTCAGTGAAGTAACTACTAACACTACTAACAATAACCAGCCCCAGGACAGTGACAGCGTAACACAAAGAATTTGAAACAACATAATCGTCACTAAGCAAAACTAAAAATATCTGTCATATTGGGCAGAAACAACAAAAACCCAAAACAAACTCAATTGCTACTTAGCCCTAAACAGACAATACAACATGGCTGATTACCTGACCATGGTAAAGCATAGCAAACTGAGAAAAACTTTGAAAATGTACAGACTTAGTGAACATAGCCTGGCGATCGAAAAAGGTAGACACAGGCAGACCCAGCTACCAAGAGAGGACAGGATATGCTCTCACTGCAGTCAGGGAGTGGTGGAAACAGATGCACTTCCTCACAGCTTGTAGAAAATATCAGGGCATAAGGGAGAATTTCTACCCAAAATTCACAAAAATATGCCCGGAATTTAGAAATTTGAATGACGACCAAAAACTCCCATACCTACTAGGGGAAGAGAGAAATTGTGTAACACTAGCGGCACACTATGTTACAGCTTACCATAAACAGAGGGACAACCACTAAATATAAGAAAAGAGTATATACAAATTATATGAATGTATATTTATACACTCAAGGATATATCTGTTTATACACTGTATAGATAGATCTATATTTATGTGTTCAACCATGAATGTTTTTTGATGCTTTGGCAATATAAGATGTACCTTGTCATGCCAATAAAGCGATTTGAATTGAATTGAATTGAGAGGGAGGGAGGGAGGAGGTGGGGGGGGAGAGGGAGGGAGGGAAGGGGGGGAGAGGGAGGGAGGGAGGGAGGAGGTGGGGGGGAGAGGGAGGGAGGGAGGAGGTGGGGGGAGAGGGAGGGAGGGAGGGAGGAGGTGGGGGAGAGGGAGGGAGGGAGGAGGTGGGGGAGAGGGAGGGAGGGAGGAGGTTGGGGGGGAGAGGGAGGGAGGAGGTGTGGGGGAGAGGGAGGGAGGAGGTAGGGGGGAGAGGGAGGGTGGAGGTGGTGGGGGAGAGGGAGGGAGGGAGGAGGCGGGGGGAGAGGGAGGGAGGAGGTGGGGGGGAGAGGGAGGGAGGAGGTGGGGGGAGAGGGAGGGAGGAGGTGGGGGGGAGAGGGAGGGAGGAGGTGAGGGGGAGAGGGAGGGAGGAGGTGAGGGGGAGAGGGAGGGAGGAGGTGAGGGGGAGAGGGAGGGAGGAGGTGGGGGGAGAGGGAGGGAGGAGGTGGGGGGAGAGGGAGGGAGGGAGGAGGTGGGGGGGAGAGGGAGGGAGGGACGAGGTGGGGGGGAGAGGGAGGGAGGGAGGAGGTGGGGGGAGAGGGAGGGAGGGAGGAGGTGGGGGGGCAGAGGGAGGAGGTGGGGGAGAGGGAGGGAGGGAGGAGGTGGGGGGAGAGGGAGGGAGGGAGGAGGTGGGGGGGAGAGGGAGGGAGGGAGGAGGTGGGGGGGAGAGGGAGGGAGGGAGGAGGTGGGGGGAGTGGGAGGGAGGGAGGAGGTGGGGGGAGAGGGAGGGAGGGAGGAGGTGGGGGGGAGAGGGAGGGGGGAGAGGGAGGGAGGAGGTGGGGGGAGAGGGAGGGAGGGAGGGAGGAGGTGGGGGGGAGAGGGAGGGGGGAGAGGGAGGGAGGGTGGAGGTGGGGGGGAGAGGGAGGGAGGGAGGGAGGAGGTGGAGGGAGAGGGTGGGAGGAGGTGGGGGAGAGGGAGGGAGGAGGTGGGGGGAGAGGGAGGGAGGAGGTGGGGGTGGAGAGTGAGGGAGGAGGTGGTGGGGGAGAGGGAGGGAGTAGGTGGGGGGGTAGAGGGAGGAGGTGGGGGGGAGAGGGAGGGAGGTGGGGGGGAGAGGGAGGGAGGGAGGAGGTGGGGGGGAGAGGGAGGGAGGGAGGAGGTGGGGGGAGAGGGAGGGAGGGAGGAGGTTGTAGGGGAGAGGGAGGGAGGAGGTGGGGGGAGAGGGAGGGAGGTAGGGTGGGTAGGGGAGGTAGGAGTTGGGGGGAGAGGGAGGGAGGGAGGAGGTGGGGGGGAGAGGGAGGGAGGGAGGAGTTGGGGGGAGAGAGGGAGGGAGGAGGTGGGGGAGAGGGAGGGAGGAGGTGGGGGAGAGGGAAGGAATAGATGGGGGGGAGAGGAAGGGAGGAGGTGGGGGGGAGAGGGAGGGACGAGGTGGGGGAAGAGGGAGGGGTTGGGGGGAGAGGGAGGGGGTGGGGGGAGAGGGAGAGGGTGGGGGGGAGAGGGAGGGAGGGAGGTTGTAGGGGAGAGGGAGGGAGGGAGGAGGTGGGGGGAGAGGGAGGGAGGGAGGAGTTGGGGGGAGGGGGAGGGAGGTGGTGGGGGGGGGAGGGAGGGAGGGTGGAGGTGGGGGGGGAGAGGGAGGGAGGGAGGAGTTGGGGGGAGAGAGGGATGGAGGAGGTGGGGGAGAGGGAGGGAGGAGGTGGGGGAGAGGGAAGGAATAGATGGGGGGGAGAGGAAGGGAGGAGGTGGGGGGGAGAGGGAGGGAAGGGGTGGGGAAGAGGGAGGGGTTGGGGGGAGAGGGAGGGGGGTGGGGGGAGAGGGAGAGGGTGGGGGGGAGAGGGAGGGAGGGGGTGGGGGAGAGGGAGGGGGTGGGGGGGAGAGGGAGGGGGTGGGGGGGGAGAGGGATGGGGTGTGCAGTGTATGTACCTTGAAGAAGGAGCAATATTCTGCAGCCGCTGTATACTGCAGTACCAGTGGTGACCACCCCTGTATATAAGCCTGTGCAGTAACTTTGTATAGCAGTTGCACTTTTGTCTCCATTCAGTAAACACCAGTTATAACCAACTTCTGCAGTCCGTGTCTCAATTACACACGGACATTACATTGGCGACGAACAGATCCGAACTTACCTGCAGTTCTGCACCACCTCACGGGGATCCATCCCTGAAGCGAAGTTATTGGAAATCGAAGCCAGAAGGAAGAAATCCAAAAAGAAAGGAAAAAGAAAAAAAACAGACAGAGGAAACGGGCGTCGACCGTGGGCAACCGCCCTCTGATTCATCGAATTCAAAGATTTGCAGGAGAGGCTGTCGAGAGCTGGGCTTGGTTCTCCAGTCTATGGTGTTCCAGCTAATCGGGCTGGTGGCAGGTAGTACACTGATCCTTCCTGGGCTGCGGCGGGCTAGAGCTTGATCGGGTGGCTTTTCAACGGGGCCGAGCAGCGTTGTCGGGAAAGAGGAGAGAGAGAGAGAGGGTGGAGTACACAGGGCGCGGCCGGTGCTACGAAGCCGGGCAGCGTACAGACCCAAGAAGAGGGAGGAAAGTGTCCCATAGGGTCTGCTCTGACGACGGGAACAGTAATTAAAATAAAGGAAAAAGAAGTTAGAAGCGCAGAAAGCCGCGAGGAGCTGCAGTTTGTCACGGGGACCGCGGAGAGCGGCGTTGGCAGCAGCGCGGGGGGAAGCGCGCGAAGACCATAGGGCGTCGCCATCAAGGCATAAAAACGCCGGCAACAGCGCTGGCAGCAGCGGAAAAGACAGAAAGCACGGGAGGCGCCATCTTAATCCAGCGGGGAAGAAGGCAAAGCGCGGGAGGCGCCATTTTGTTCAATCGGGGAGGTGCCATCTTAGATCTCCAAGATGCCGAAGACTGGCAATATCACTGCCTTCGATAATGAAGTAGAAGACTGGACCACATATGTGGAAAGAGTCGAAGTATATTGCAAGGCAAATGAAGTAGTCGATGAGAAAAAGGCATCGGTACTACTAAACTTAATGGGCGCAAGAACGTACGGCCTATTGCGGAACCTGATCACTCCAGTCAAACCGATGGGGAAGAGTTTTAACGAAATTGTTGATATCCTACAGGAACACCTAAATCCTACACCGCTGCTGATAGCAGAAAGATTTAGGCCTAGAAATTCACTTGCTTGCGCCACCAGTTTGCACCCAAAGAGGCCACTCAGAGGCTTTAGCGCCTCTGGCCACAACCACCGCGATATTTAGCGGGGCGCTAATGGCGGCGTTAGCCTGTAGCGCTGCGCCGCCACCGATGACGTCATCGGTGTGCGCAGCGCCCCGCTACCGCCCCGAGCGCCATATTAGGTAGCGCCCGCCTCTTCCGCGCCAGCCGCAAATAGCGACCGGTACACAGGGGCCTACCTGTGGCGGTAGTGGGGCGAGTTAAGGTGGAGGTGCGGCTGGCCGCTTTTTCGGCGGCCGCCTGCCCGCACCTCCGTCCCCGGCCTCCTACACCGCCCCCCCCGCGGCATTGCCGGCTGTTTCCCGAGAGCCCGGCACTTCTCCTTGGTGCCGGGCTCATTTGCCGGCACTCGCGAGCGGGGATCGCGCTGTTGCAGGCACCTCCCCCTTAACAGTGGGAAGAAGGCCTGCAGTGCCGCAGCCTGCCGTGCTGCAGCGGGTGGCGCTGCGGCACTTTGCGCGCCGATATTCAGTTTCAGCGCCCCAAGCGGGGCGCCGAAAGCCTTGTTTAGCGGCCAGCTTCCACTTGGGGCGCTGAAACTGAATATCCCGATGGCGCAAGTGGCTCCGCGCGCAGCGGTAATTCCGGCGCCCAGGCGAGCTTGGCGCCCCAAACTGAATTTTTAGCCCTTAAATTCCACAAGAGAAATCAGCATAAAGATGAGAGCAATGCTGATTACCTTATGGAACTACGCAAGCTATCAAAGCACTGCCAGTTCGGAGCAGGACTGGCAGATACCCTACGGGACAAATTTGTCTGTGGACTCCTGAGTGAAGGAACCCAGAAGAGGTTACTCTCGGAGAAAGAGCTGACGCTAGATAAGGCTTTCAGTGTGGCAGTATCGTACGAAGCAGCAGCAAGGGGAGCTGCGGAAATACAGAAAAAGCCACAGGAATACGGCACCCATGAAATGACACGGGGATTTGAAAAATGTTATTGCTGCGGCAGAACAACCAATGACCAGAAGGACTGCTGGTTCAAGGACAAAACATGCAGGCAATGCGGAAAGATGGGACACATTGCACAAGTTTGCAGGTCCGGGAAGAAGACTAACGACAACAAAAAGACTACTAAGGAAAAGTACAGGGAAGTACAAAAGATGACGGACAGTAGTTCCGAAGACCAGAAGAGCGATAGTGAATCCGGGAACAAGAGACTAAGCTGTCTCAAACTTCACAACGTAATCGCAAAAGATGATCACCGAACCATTTGGGTCACCCTCATGATAGCAGGGTCCCAAGTCAAAATGGAATTGGATACAGGATCAGCCCTGACCGTCATGAATCGATGAGACTACGAGCGGCTATTCTCACACATACCCTTGAAAGACACATCCATTGTCTTGAAGACATATACGGGGCAGAAAGTATACCCCAGAGGGAAAATAAGGGTGCCTGTCGAATACAACGGCAAGGAAATACAGAAATTGTATCTGTACATACTGCAAGATGGTGGACCACCGTTATTGGGACATGAATGGATCAGAAAGATAAGTTTAGGCTGGCACTCCATTCAGGCACTGACTGTGGCTGGTAAAAAGGATGACGACGTCACACCTGGACGATTGTCAAAAATCTTAGCTAACGCTAAAGAGGTATTTCAATAAGGACTGGGAACTCTTAAAGGCATAACCACCTCGATAAAAATAGAAGAGAATGCAATTCCCAAGTTTTTCAAAGCAAGACTGGTACCGTATGCAATTCGCCCAGCCGTCGAGGCAGAGCTGGAGAATCTGGAGAATGCAGACATGTTATCTAAGGTAGACTGGAGCGAGTGGGCGACACCCATCATTCCTGTCATGAAGAAAACGTTAAACAATAAGTCTGAGGAGCCAAGGAAGGTTCGCATCTGTGGGGACTTCAAGGTGACTGTGAACCCAATCCTTCACACAGTACAGTATCCTCTTCCGAGGATAGAAGATATTTTCGCCTCACTATCTGGAGGGAAACGTTTTACAAAAATTGACCCAGCGCAAGCATATTTGCAGATGGAGGTTAAAGAATCCTCTAGGAAATATCTCACGATAAACACTCACAAAGGTCTTTACCAGTATAATCGACTGGTATTCGGAGTAGCATCAGCTCCGGCGATATGGCAAAGAGCGATGGAATAAGTCCTGCAAGGGATTCCGGGGACTCAGTGTTACTTGGACAACATCCTAGTGACAGGTGAAAATGACAGTGAACACCTTGACAACCTACAGCAGGTGCTCACTAGACTAAGAGAACATGGGCTATGAGCCAATCGCCCCAAGTGCGAGTTTTTTCAGAAACAAATATCGTATTGTGGCCACGTGATTGATGAAGAGGGGTTACATAAGTCCCCTGACAAAATTGAAGCGGTAGTTAAGGCTCCAGCGCCTGAAAATGTGTCGCAACTGAGGTCATTCCTCGGATTGGTGAATTACTACCATAAGTTTTTGCCGAATTTGTCCACAATTCTGCACCCACTGAACGCCCTGCTACAAACTGGAGTAGCATGGAAATGGAGCGATGAATGTAAGCGGGCCTTTCAGAATTGTAAAGGCCTGATCACTTCAAGAGAAGTATTGGCTCACTACAACCCATCACTACCGATAAGACTGGCGTGTGATGCGTCTCCCTATGGCGTTGGAGCGGTACTGTCACATAAATCCCTTGATGGTTCAGAGAGGCCGATAGCTTTTGCGTCACGCTCGTTAACTGCAGCCGAGCGTAACTACGCCCAGATTGACAGAGAGGCCCTCAGCCTGGTGTGGGGGGTGAAGAAGTTCAATCACTACCTGCACGGACAGAAATTTACTCTACTAACTGATCATCAACCTCTTGTCTCCATTTTCAACCCTAAGAAGGGCGTCCCGATAATGACAGCATAACAGCTGCAGAGGCGGTCCCTTTTCCTAGGGGCACACCAATATGACATCGAGTACAAAGGAACTAAACAGCATGGGAATGCTGATGGATTGTCGCGCCTACCATTGCCGACGGTGGAAGAAGCACCTGCAGTGGATCCTGTGGAGATATTCCACTCGACCATAGTCGAATGTCTACCTGTGACAAATGCAAACATAGAAAAGGAAACACGAAATGACCCGACACTCTCCAGGGTCTATGATTTAACGGTGAAGGGATGGCCAGCATATGGCGAACCACTGTTGCCAGCATTCTCGCCGAGAAGAGAACAGCTGTCAGTGTGCCGAGGAACCTTGATGTGTGGATCCAGAGTAGTAGTTCCACCCAAATTGAAGGATAGAGTGCTCAATGAGTTTATGAGGGTCATCTGGGAGGGGTAAAAATGAAGAATTTAGCCAGAGCGTTTGTGTGATGGCCGGGAATCGATAGAGAAATCGAAGAGATGACCAAGAGCTGTACAGGATGCCAGAAGGTCCAAAACGCCCCACCACAAGCCCCTCTACATCCATGGGAGTGGCCCTCATCTCCATGGCAAAGGGTACACATTGATTTTGCTGGTCCATTTATGGACTCGATGTTTTTAATATACCTTACCTTTTGTTAGAGCCCAGTGTAAACAGCAGCATATATCCACCAGACACGGATAAGTAGACTGGCTGCGAGGGAACTAATTTAACGCACCCAAGTGAGAGAAAAGCCCAAGGTTTTGGTGTTGAGCCCAGTGGCTGGGGTGGGGGATCGGCGGCGGGGGGTAGGGGGTGGTGAAATAGTTCTGGTGACCTTGAATTTTAAAGCACAGAATTCGGCCATTAGGTCCATTGTGCCTGTGCTGACTCTTTTAAAGAGCCCTCCAATTAGTCCCACTCCCCGGATCGTTCCCCAAAGCACTTTTCCTTTTCAAGTGTTTATCCATTGAATCTGCTTCCACCGCCCTTTCCCACAGTGCATTCCAGATCACAACAACTCGCTGCTTAAAAAAAAAATCATCTTCCCTCTGGTTCTTTTGCCAATTAAGTTAAATCTGTGTCCTGAGGTTACCGACCCTCCTGCCAGTGGAACTATGAAATGGAATGGATTGCAACACCAGGAAGTAGTGTGCAGTCTATACTCTAGCCAGGGTTTGGGAGTAGAATGGGTAATCAGTGTTCTGTGCTGTGCTGGCCACGTGGAAGTCAAGTGTTTGTGCAATCTTTATTTTTCTGTTGGCGGTAGTTTTCAGAGATCAGATCTCGCAGCACTGTCGCGGCTTTCAATCTGGTATAAGAACATAAGAAATAGGAGCAGGAATAGGCCACGTGGCTCCTTGAGCCTGCTCCAACATTCAATAAGATCATGGCTGATCTTGGGCTCAAAGCCACTTCCCCGCCCACTCCCCATAACCCTTCACTCCCTTATCTTGCAAAAAATCTGTCCATCTCCGCCTTAAATGTATTTAATGACCCAGCCTCCACAGCTCTCTGGAGCAGAGAATTCCACAGATTTAAAACCCTCAGAAGAAATTCCTCCTCATCTCAGTTCTAAAAGGGTGACCCTTTATTCTAAAACTGTGCCCCTGAGTTCCAATTTCCCCACGAAGGGAAACACCCTCTCTGCATCTACCTTGTCGAGCCCCCTCAGTATCTTATATGTTTCAATAAGATCACCTCTCATTCTTCTAAATTCCAAAGAATATAGGCCCAGCCTGCTCAACCTTTCCTCATAAGTCAACCCCCTCATTTCTGGAATTAACCATGTGAATCGTCTCTGAACTGCTTCTTCCTTAAATGAGACCAAAACTGTACGCAGTACTCGAGGTGTGGTCTCACCAATACCCTGTACAGTTGCAGCAGGACTTCCCTGCTTTTATACTCCAACCCTTTTCAAATAAAGGCCAACATTCCATTTGCCTTTTTGATTACTTGCTGTACCTGCATGCTGTAGGGGGTGGCGGGTGGCGCGTCGCGTGCGCCCAGTCAGTTATGCCCCTGACTGTTGGTGAGCGGTTCGAATCACTCCCACGCCCCTGGGTTCTAGACACCGGACTTAGGTGCAGGCGGCGATACAGAAAACTCGAGTAGACAAGTGGTTTGGTGTAAGAAAACCAAGATTTTATTGAACAGAGATAAAACACAGTCTTATGAGAAATTACTGGTAAACAATTACAGGCATAAACAAAATAACTGTACTTATACAGGGAATGGGGAACACACGGCACATCGAGAGAAAACAAACGACATTAACAATCCCCTTATCCTTATCACTTTTGGCGGGCTGTTTTAAATGATTATAGCAATCTAAACTAACTGTTTTTAGGTGGCCGTTTATCGCACCTAATGGCCTGATGTCTGGGCTGTATTGTCATTAATGCATTTTAATCGGCCTGTGCAGCCTTGGTCACTTCCCTAAGCTGTTTCTGATTATTTATGCGGACAAACTAATGGCCTTGCGCTTAGGCTTAACTGGGTTGATCTGCTCCAATCTGGCGAAATGCATATTCATCGGCGGGAATCTCGAGCGGCAGAGCGGGGCTATAAAAGGCCCCAGAGACCAGGTAAGGCCTCACAGCATCGGTGGGAATCTCGAGCGGCAGAGCGGGGCTATAAAAGGTCCCAGAGACCAGGTAAGGCCTCACAGCATCGGTGGGAATCTCGAGCGGCAGAGCGGGGCTATAAAAGGCCCCAGAGACCAGGTAAGGCCTCACAGCGTTGGCGGGAATCTCGAGCGGCAGAGTGGGGCTATAAAAGGCCCCAGAGACCAGGTAAGGCGTACCAGTCTCCGAACTCGGAGGGAAGGAGAGAGGTAAAAAGTAATCCAAGTGTGACGTCACCAGAAAGCGGGTAAGTGATTGGTTGGTAAGTATTTCTCTCTTTTTTAAGCTTAAACTCTGGTTTATAGTTTCTAAGGTGCGATATTCATCATCTAGAATCGCGGCAGAGGGTATTTAAAAATAATATTAATAAATTTAATTAATTACGTAGAATGGGAGATCAGGTGATGTGTTGCTGCTGCAATATGTGGGAGCTGGTGAACACCATTGATGCTCACGGTGATCACATTTGCAGTAAGTGTTGGCTGCTCGAGGAATTCCAGCTCCGTGTTGAAGAGCTGGAGTCCGAGCTTCAAACACTGAGACACATCAGGGAGGGGGAGAGTTACCTGGACTCTGTGTATCAGGAGGTAGTCACACCAATTAGATTAATTAATTCAGATGTAGTCCGTGGCCAGGGTCAGGATGGTGTGACTAGAAGTGAGGCAGGTACGGGGATCCAGGAGGTAGTGTTGGAGGAGCCGCAGCCCTTGCTCTTGTCCAACAGGTTTGAGGCTCTTACTCCCTGTGAGGATGGGAACAGGGGCTGCGGGGAGGATGAGCAACCTGGCCACAGCACCGTAGAGCGGGGGGCCATTCAAGTGGGGGGAGTTAAAAGAAATGTTGTAGTGGTAGGGGATAGTATTGTTAGGGGGATAGATAGAGTTCTTTGCAGCTGAGAGCGAGAGTCCCGAAGGCTGTGTTGCCTGCCCGGTGCCAGGGTTAAGGACATCTCCTCTGGACTGGAGAGAAACTTGGAGTGGGAGGGGGAGGATCCAGTTGTCGTGGTCCATGTTGGTACCAACGACATAGATAGGACAAGGAAGGAGGTTCTGCTGAGGATGTTTGAGCAGTTAGGGGCCAAATTAAAAAGCAGAACCACAAGGGTAATAATCTCTGGATTACTACCTGAGCCACGTGCAAATTTGGCTAGGGTAAATAAAATTAGAGAGTTAAATGCGTGGCTCAAAGACTGGTGTGGGAGAAATGGGTTTTGCTTCCTGGGACACTGGCATCAGTACTGGGACAGGAGAGAGCTGCTCCGTTGGGACGGACTTCACTTGGCCAGTGCTGGGACTAGAATCCTGGCGAATCGAATAACTAGGGCTGTAGAGAGGGCTTTAAACTAATTAGTGGGGGGGAGGTTTTAAGAGAGCGAAAAATAAAAATGACAGCGGAGAAGGCGATAGAGCAAGGTAGCAGTGGGGGAATTAAAAACCAGAGCGTGTCAGGAAGGGACAGAATGTATAATGATAAAGGTAAAGTAGTAAAAGGGGTAAAAGCAGGAATAAATTGTCAGAAAACATATTTGAAAGTACTTTATCTGAATGCACGCAGCATTCGTAACAAAATTGACGAGTTGACAGTACAAATAACTACACATGGGTATGATCTGGTGGCCATTACGGAAACATAGCTGCAAGATAATCATGACTGGGAACTAAACATACAAGGATATTTGACAATTAGGAAGGACAGACAGGAAGGAAAGGGAAGTGGGGTTGCTATGTTAATCAAGGATGGAATCACTGCAATAGTCAGAAATGATATTGGGTCAAAGGATCAGGATAGTGAAACAGTTTGGGTGGAGATAAGGAATAATAAGGGGAAAAAGTCACTCGTGGGCATAGTCTATAGGCCTCCTAACAGTTGCAACTCTGTTGGTCAGTGCATAAATCAGGAAATAGTTGGGGCTTGTAATAAGGGAACAGCTATAATCATGGGGGATTTTAACTTTCATATTGACTGGACTAATCAAATTGGGCATCGCAGCATTGAGGAAGAGTTCATAGAGTGTATTAGGGACGGGTTCCTTGAGCAGTATGTAACTGAACCAACCAGGGGGCAGGCAATCTTAGATCTGGTCCTGTGCAATGAGACAGGATTAATAAAAAATGTCCTAATAAAGGATCCCCTTGGAATGAGTGACCATAATATGGTTGAATTCCAAATTCAGTTTGAGGGTGAGAGAGTTGGATCTCAAACCAGCGTACTAAGCTTAAATAAAGGAGACTATGAAGGTATGAGAGTAGAATTGACTAAAGTGGACTGGGAAAACAGATTAAAGTGTAAGACGGTACAAGAGCAGTGGTCTATGTTCAAGGAGATATTTCACATCTTTCAAGATAAATATATTCCACTGAGGAAAAAGGGGAGTAAAAGAAAAGACAGCCATCCGTGGCTTAGTAAAGTAATAAAGGATAGTATTCGACTGAAAACAAGGGCATATAAAGTAGCCAAATCTAGTGGGAGGATAGAAGATTGGGAAGCATTTAAAAGCCAGCAAACAATAACTAAAAGATTAATTAAGAAAGGGAAGATAGATTACGAAAGTAAACTAGCAAAAAATATAAAAACAGATAGCAAAAGTTTCTACAACTATATAATAAGAAAAAGGGTGGCTAAAGTGAACGTTGGTCCCTTAGAGGATGGGACCGGGAAACTAGTGGTGGGGAACATGGAGATGGCAAAGACGCTGAACAAATATTTTGTATCAGTCTTTACAGTAGAGGACACTAAAAATATCCCAACACTGGACAAACAGGGGGCAATGGGGGGGGGGGGGGGAGCTAAACACGATTAAAATCACTAAGGAGATGGTACTCAGTAAAATAATGGGACTTAAGGCGGATAAATCCCCCGGACCTGATGGCCTACATCCTAGGGTCTTGAGAGAAGTGGCGGTAGGGATTGTGGATGCATTGGTGATCATTTTCCAGAACTCCCTGGACTCAGGAAAGGTCCCGGCAGATTGGAAAACTGCTAATGTAACACCCTTATTTAAGAAGGGAAGTAGACCAGTTAGCCTAACATCTGTGGTTGGCAAAATGTTGGGAGTCCATTATTAAGGAAACAGTAACAGAGCATTTGGATAAACATAATTTAATAGGACAGAGTCAGCATGGTCTTACGAAGGGGAAGTCATGTTTGACAAATTTGCTCGAATTCTTTGAGGATGTAACATACAGGGTGGATAAAGGGGAACCAGTGGATGTAGTGTATTTGGACTTCCAAAAGGCATTTGACAAGGTTCCACACAAAAGATTACTGATCAAGATAAAAAATCACGGGATTGGGGGTAATATACTGGCATGGGTGGAAGATTGGCTATCTAACAGAAAACAAAGAGTTGGGATAAATTATTCGTTCTCGGGCTGGCAATCAGTAACTAGTGGTGTTCCGCAGGGGTCAGTGCTGGGACCCCAACTCTTTACAATCTATATTAACGATTTGGAGGAAGGGACCGAGTGCAACATATCCAAGTTTGCCGATGATACAAAGATGGGAGGGAAAGCAGTGAGTGAGGAGGACATAAAAAACCTGCAAAAGGACACAGACAGGCTAAGTGAGTGGGCAGAGATTTGGCAGATGCAATATAATGTTGGAAAGTGTGAGGTTATGCACTTTGGCAGAAAAAATCAAAGAGCAATTTATTATCTAAATGGAGAGAAACTGCAAAGTGCTACAGTACAAAGGGATCTGGGGGTCCTGGTGCATGAAACACAAAAAGTTAGTATGCAGGTGCAGCAGGTGATCAGGAAGGCCAATGGAATCTTGGCTTTTATTGCAAGGGGGATGGAGTATAAAAACAGGGAAGCCTTGCTGCAGTTATACAGGGTATTGGTGAGGCCACACCTGGAATACTGCGTGCAGTTTTGGTTTCCATATTTAAGAAAAGATATACTTGCTCTCGAGGTGGTTCAGAGAAGGTTCACTCGGTTGATTCCAGAGATGAGGGGGTTGACGTATGAGGAAAGGTTGAGTAGGTTGGGACTCTACTCATTGGAGTTCAGAAGAATGAGAGGCGATCTTATCGAAACATATAAGATTGTGAGGGGGCTTGATCGGGTGGATGCGGTGAGGATGTTTCCACTGATGGGTGAGACTAGAACTAGGGGGCGTAATCTTAGAATAAGGGGCTGCCCTTTCAAAACTGAGATGAGGAGAAACTTCTTCACTCAGAGGGTAGTAAATCTATGGAATTTGCTACCCCAGAGAGCCGTAGAAGCTGCAACATTAAATAAATTTAAAATGGAGATAGACATTTTCCTAGCAGATAAGGGAATTAGGGGTTACGGGGAGAGGGCAGGGAAGTGGACGTGAGTCTAGATTCAGATCAGCCATGATCCTATTGAATGGCGGAGCAGGCCCGAGGGGCCGTGTGGCCTACTCCTGCTCCTATTTCTTATGTTCTTATGTTCAGTGTTTGCTTAACTGTCTAGGTTTTCAAACACAAAAGTTCTTTTTCACAGAAATGCATTTTAAGTTTTGATTTCCCAAAACAGCTTGTTCTGTACTGCAGAGTCCAAGCTTTTAAAATTTTACAGGCTTTTGGTCACTAGGTGCAGGCACCATCTTTTGGGTACCCTTTTTAATTGTCCATAGGGTCCCTTTATTAATAACCTTGGGGGAAATGTGGGAATTTTGCAAATCTTACAATGGTAACTTTGTGTTTCATGCACAAGGACCCCCAGGTCCCTCTGAACTGTAACATTTTGTAATCTCTCCATTTAAATAATAATTTGCTTTTTTATTTTTCCTGCCAAAGTGGATAACCTCAGACTCCATCTGCCAAATGTTTGCCCACTCACTTAGCCTGTCTATACCCCTTTGCAGATTCTTTGAGTCCTCTACACAACTTGCTTTCCCACCCATCTTTGTATCATCCGCAAACTTGCCTACATTACACTCGGTCCCTTCATCCAAGTCATTAATGTAGATTGTAAATAGAATGAAGGCTGCAAGCAAATTGCTTACAATCCGGAATTAGTTGAGATTCAGTGCGAATTGAATTGTATCCTATAGGGACAGGAGCTTAAATCCCAGACAATGCGTATTCAACTTCTCATTGCCATTCCATGGGATAATTTTTATGTTATTACGTCAAATGTTCCAAATGTCTGATTGTTCCTATTGTCACTCTTGATCGACAGCCCCTATATCTTCAAAGGAAATGTAAGATGCAAGACATTGGAATGTTTCAACGGTCAGTCCTAGCCCATTGAGGCAGAACTAGATGTTTGGAAATGCACTGAATTCTGAGTCTCAGATAGTTCATGAGATGCAGCTTTTGGGGCGAGACGTTAAAGATTTCCTACCATTTATCCAGGAGCAAGACTCATCCGATTCACCTGTTGTTCCCAGAATACCAAAGAAAAGCTGAAAACACATATGTTGTACTGATGCAGTACTGTAGTTGCACACAGTTGCCTGTCAAGTGATAGAAGACTCGTTGCATAAAAAAGTTTTTCCTCACGTCGCCTCTGGTTCTTTTGCCAATCACCTTCAATCTGTGCCCTCTGGTTATCGACCTTTCGGCTATTGGAATGTTTCTCTTTCTTTACTCTATCTAAACCCTTCATGATTTTAAACACCCCTATCAAATCTCCTCTTAGCCTTCTCTGCTCCAAGGAGAACAACCCCAGCTTATCCAGTCTATCCACATAACTGTAATCCCTCATCCCTGGAACCATTCTAGTAAATGTCTTCAAAGCCTTCATGTCCTTCCTAAAATGTGGTGCCCAGAATTGGACACAATACTCCAGCTGGGGATGAACTAGTGTTTTATATAGGTTTAGCAAAACTTCCTGGCTTTTGTACTCTATGCTTCTATTTATAAAGCCCAGGATCCCTAAACACTTGGAGGAGAAACAATTGCAGGACTCTGGGGAGAGTGGGGAGTGGCACTAACTGGATTGCTCTTTGAAAGAGCCAGCGCAGACTCGATGGGCCGAATAACCACCTTCTGTGCTGTACTATTCTATGATTCAACTACTATCTAGGTGTCAAAAGTGAGCAGTTCACACCTATCTAAAGAACTCTCACATTTTTATATATATGGTGCCTTATTGGGGTAGATTTTGGTTTGGGTCTGTTTTCGGGCCCAAACTCAATGTTGCACATCTAGCCCGTGCCTGAACCAAGGGGGCCGAGGATTGATGGAAATAGGTCCTCGTGTCTCATCAACATATTCGGCGTGGACTGCTGGCGCTGATTGCGCTTCCACAGGTAAGTCCCACTCTTGCTACTCCTGGTTCAAAGGAATATGCTTTAAAAAGAATTAACTTGCTTTTAGTTGGCAGCTGCTGAAGAATCCAGAGCAGGGGCAGCCCCAATGCCGGTCCGGCTCATCGACGACTAATTTCTGGATGAGGTCCTTCAACAATTTGCATTTATATAGCGCCTTTAACGTAGTAAAATATCCCAAGGTGCTTCACAGGAGCGTTATCAAACAAAACTGGACACTTAGCCACAAGCTTGGTTAGAGAGGTAGGTTTTAAGGGGCATCTTAAAGCAGGAGCGAGAGATAGAGGTGTTTAGGGAGGGAATTCCAGAGCTTAGGGACTAGGCAGCTGAAGGAAAGGCTACCAATGGTGGAGCGATGGAAATCAGGGAAGTGCAAGAGGCCAGAATTAGCGGAGCGCAGAGATCTCAGAGGGTTGTAGGGCTGGAGGAGGTGATAAGAGACAGGGAGAGGTGAGGCTGTGGAGGGATTTGAGAACAAGGTTGAGAATTTTAAAAGGGAGATGTTGCTGGACTGGGAGCCAATGTAGGTCAGCGAAGGGTGAATGAGACTTGGTGCAAGTTAGGATATGGGCAACAGAGTTTTGGATGAGCTTAAGTTTGTGTAGGGTGGAAGATGGGAGGCTGGCCAGGAGCATTGGAATAGTCAAGTCTAGAGGTAACAAAGGCATGGAGGAGGGTTTCAGCAGCAGATGGGCTGAGGCAGGGATGGAGTCAGGTGATGTTAGAGGTAGAAGTAGGCGGACTTGGTGAAGAGTGGAAACAGGCAAACGGCCCCATGAATTTAGCAGTGGGACCAAAGCCTATGTAGATTGGGTGCAGGCCTGCCAAATTGGTATGCTTTGCACCCATCCAACAGGCACAACACGTACTCATGACACCCAAGTACTTTACAACCAATGGATTACAATGCAAGTGCAGTCTCTGCTATTATGTAGGTAAGTGCAGCAACAAAGTCCCATAATGTTTTCGGTTGAGGGAGGAATGTTGGGCAGAACACCAGAGAACTCCCTGCTCTTCAGATAATGCCATGGGTACTTTAACGTCCACCTGCACTCACAGGTTCAACGCTGCATCCAAAATACGGCATCTCCGACTGTGCAGCACTCCCTCTGTACTGCAATGAATTGTCAGACCAGATTTTGTGTTGAAACACTGGAGTGAGGCCCCACAACCTTCTGGCTGAGAAGCAAGAATCCTAACAAATGAGCTAGGCAGACAATACTAGGTATATCATTGACTGGTAAAAATTATTTACACAGTGTTGAGAAAGCATTTGCGATTTCTTCAAAGGAATTTGCTCAGTGAGGTTGTTCTGAGCTGTGAGAAGCTGCCCAGACCAGGTACACCTGCTTTGGCGCCCCAATACCTTCAGTTCACTAGGAAATGGCATAGCCAAGTCAGTGGAGAGCTAGGACACCTTGGCACTTAGAATCAATGGCCCAGTAATTCCTGTCACAACGCGTAAGGACGGGGTACTCACGCGTGTGCCAGGAGGAATTGTCGGTTTTCAGCATGCACAGCGCATGCGCTGAAAACCGGCATTTCCTGTCCTCTGACCCAAGGGGTTAAGAGGCTGAACGCATGCGCGGTATCGGGCAGCGCGTGCGACTTGGATTTCCTGTATTTTTACAGATTTGCGCATGTGTAAAGGCCTCCGGTTTTTACGCGTGGAAAAAACAGACGTAAGTACTTAGTTTTACAGGTAAGTGGTCTTTTAGTACAATTTAGAAAATTTTTTTCCCCCACAGGTTTATTATTTTTAAAGAATCTACAGTAAGGTAAGTTTAGTTTTAGACCCTATTTTTTAAAAATTTATTTTTTTCAAAAATTTGATTAATTGTTTAAAATAGTTTTTTAAAGTTATTCATAGTTAATTTAATTATTGGGATGCTTTTTAAAATTTTATTTAGAGTTTAAGTAGTGTTTTGGGGTGCAGTACTTTTCATGAGTTTGACAGTCTTTACTATCAAACTTATGAATGAAGTTTCCCCTCCCCTGATTGGCTGAACAGTGCTCACCTGATCCCAGCCGGCACATCGCACTAACTGCGCCGCTGGGTCAGGTTAGCACAGCGCGCCGGGATCAGAACCGGGCCACTGACAGGAAATCCACTGCGGGCCAGATTTCAGATGTCGGCGCGCAGGGTGAGCGCCCATCGGGGGCTTGCACGCGCGGCAAGCCCCCGACAGGAATTACTGGGCCAATTTTTGCTTCATTTTACAGTATTCTAAAAAACCCAATGATTTGATAGGGTCATAGGAACAGGAGTAGGCAATTGATCTCCTCAAGCCTGTTCTGCTATTCAATGAGATCATAAGAACATAAGAAATAGGAGCAGGAGTAGGCCATACGGCCCCTCGGGCCTGCTCCGCCATTCAATAGGATCATGGCTGATCTGAATCTAGACTCACGTCCACTTCCCTGCCCTCTCCCCGTAACCCCTAATTCCCTTATCTGCTAGGAAAATGTCTATCTCCATTTTAAATTTATTTAATGTTGCAGCTTCCACAGCTCTCTGGGGTAGCAAATTCCACAGATTTACTACCCTCTGAGTGAAGAAGTTTCTCCTCATCTCAGTTTTGAAAGGGCAGCCCCTTATTCTAAGATTATGCCCCCTAGTTCTAATCTCACCCATCAGTGGAAACATCCTCACCGCATCCACCCGATCAAGCCCCCTCACAATCTTATGTTTCAATAAGATCGCCTCTCATTCTTCTGAACTCCAATGAGTCCCAACCTACTCAACCTTTCCTCATACGTCAACCCCCTCATCTCTGGAATCAACCGAGTGAACCTTCTCTGAACCACCTCGAGAGCAAGTACATCTTTTCTTAAATATGGAAACCAAAACTGCACGCAGTATTCCAGGTGTGGCCTCACCAATACCCTGTATAACTGCAGCAAAACTTCCCTGTTTTTATACTCCATCCCCCTTGCAATAAAAGCCAAGATTCCATTGGCCTTCCTGATCACCTGCATACTAACTTTTTGTGTTTCATGCACCAGGACCCCCAGATCCCTTTGTACTGTAGCACTTTGCAGTTTCTCTCCATTTAGATAATAACTTGCTCTTTGATTTTTTCTGCCAAAGTACATAACCTCACACTTTCCAACATTATATTGCATCTGCCAAATCTCTGCCCACTCACTTAGCCTGTGTCCTTTTGCAGGTTTTTTATGTCCTCCTCACTCACTGCTTTCCCTCCCATCTTTGTATCGTCGGCAAACTTGGATATGTTGCACTCGGTCCCTTCCTCCAAATCGTTAATATAAATTGTAAAGAGTTGGGGTCCCAGCACTGACCCCTGCGGAACACCACTAGTTACTGATTGCCAGCCCGAGAACGAATAATTTATCCCAACTCTTTGTTTTCTGTTAGATAGCCAATCTTCCACCTATGCCAGTATATTACCCCCAATCCCGTGATTTTTTTTAAATCTTGATCAGTAGTCTTGTGTGTGGATGGCTGTTCTGCGACCTAACTCCACATACCCGTCGTTAACCAAAGGTATTAAGGGATTTGGCCAACAAAAAGCTATAAATCTCAGTTATAATTAACAATTGATCTAGCATCTATAGCAGTTTGCAGAAGAGTTCCAAACTTCTACCACCCTTTGTGTGTAGAAGTGTTTCCTAATTTCACTCCTGAAAGGTCTGGCTCTAATTGTTAGACTATGCCCCCTAGTCCTAGAATCCCCAACCAGCGGAAATAGGTTCTATCTACCCTATCTGTTCCCTTTAATATCTTGAAAACTTCGATTAAATCACCCCATAACCATCTAAATTCCAGGGAATACAACCCTAGTTTGTGTAATCTCTCCTTGTAATTTAACCCTTGGCGTCTGGGTATCATTCTGGTAAACCTATGCTGCACTCCCCCTAGGGCCAATATATCCTTCCTAAAGTGTGGTGCCCAGAACTGCTCACAGTACTCCAGGTGTGGTCTAATCAGGGTTTTGTATAGCTGCAGTTTAACTTCTACCCCCTTGTATTCTGGTCCTCTAGATATAAAGGCCATTATTTCATTAGTCTTTTTGATTATTTTCTGTACTTGTTCATGCCATTTTAATGATCTGTGTACCTGGACCCCCCAAGTCTCCTTTGGACGTCCACTGATTCGAGCTTTTCACCATTTAGAAAGTACCTGATCTTTCCTCTTTAGGTCCACCTCCAAAAACACAAAGTACTGTATGTATTTCCATTCATTGTTTCAATTTACTTCAGTTTCTCTCTGGTAATAAAAAGATTCATAGAGCAGCCTGAAATATATGGTCTGTCAGTGTGGTGTTGACCTGTATCAGAATGCAGTAATGGGCTTGCTGTGCTATTTCTAGAAACATAGGAACAGCACTCAAGCGTGTTCTGCCATTTACTTAGATCATGGCTAATCTGTTCCTCAACTCAATTTACTGACTATAAACCAGTAGATTGTTAGTTGAAATAACAGAAAATGCTGGAAAAACTCAGCAGGCCAGGCAACATCCGTGGAGAGAAATTAGAGTGACGTTTCGGGTCTAACCCTTTTTCAAACCCTTTTCAAGCTCAGCTATTTTATTTCCTTTCCAGTTTGAAAAAGGGTTAGACCCGAAACGTCACTCTAATTTCTCTCCACGGATGTTGCCTGCCCTGCTGAGTTTTTCCAGCATTTTCTGTTGTTATTTCGGATTTCCAGCATCTGTAGTATTTTGCTATCATACGATTGTTAGTTGAGACATGCTACATCCCATTCACTAGAGTAAGTTAAGTTTCGATTGATAACCAGCACAGGCCTTCCTATGGGAGCTGCCTTTGGCAGTGAGCACTAGTGTGGAAGATAGTCAAATTGTTACACCCTGAATATCATGTCCAAATTCTAGGAAGTAGAGGTCGTATGAAAAGTTAAACAAGGTGGAACTTGAAATGTGGTCAAAATATTGCAACTGTATACCTTGCATAAGTGGAAGGTCACGGTCTCACTGAATCCGCATCAATATGCTAACTGAGCATACAATGGCTCGAAGAAAGCACAAAGCTTTCATTACGTACCACAGCCGTTCAATTCAAGGGCAAGAACATATTTCTATAGTCAGCACATTCAAAAGGAAACAAACATGGGTGTTAGCTCAGCTCTGTCAAGTCATCACATCTGATAAAGAACCCAGCAACCTGCACCTGCTTATTCAGTGGGCTGCAAGTTGACATCCAATTGCCAGAACCAACCAATTAGACAAATACAGAAATAAAGAAAACAATTAAAACCAGAGATTAGAAAAAATCCTTTACACTGGGGATCGTGACAACGTGGAATTCTCTGCCAGATTGTTGAGGTAGTCCGTAAACACTTTTAAAAGTTGCTTGAAGAAGGGTGTGGCGAGCACTGTGGGATTAGACTAGGTGGCTCATGTGGAGAATAACACCAGTGCAAATTTATAAAGGGTCGAATGGCCTATTTCTATGCTGCAACATTCCATGATTCTGAAACTCAAATATAGTTTGGACTCCACATTTTTTAGTTTTTAAACTGAAAAACATTTACTTCCCCAGGATTTTAAAAAATAATGAATTTCACCCAATTTTCCAGCCTTTTTTTTTTTTTTTTTTTGGGAGTGCTCCATTATTTTCTGAACATACCTTTAAAACAAGAACCTCTGGATTTGAATTTTAAATGCTGTTGGCATCTCAAAAACAATCTCTGTCTGCCCGGCCTTCTGATCAGCCAAACAGCACTAGTGCAATACGCACTACACCGAGAATGAACACTGAACTTTTGCACACAACTTTTCTTAACTCTGCATCTGCACTATACTTCAACCCCCCCTCCATTTTACACCGAACATTTGATTATTCTTCTCCCGATTTTCACCTCTCCGAACAATCCATAATAAACTGCCACAAAGTCCCAGCACTTTTTCCACAAACATAAACACCCCAAATCTGAACTCAGATTACAGAAAAGTGGCCTTTATGTAAATACCAAAGTGAAAGTACATCAAACACCACTTAAAAGCTGTATGTCTGAATTTGGTTCAGTGGAGCCTAACCATTTCTGCAGACCAATCGTGCAAAGGTGAACAGTCAGTCAGAGTTAGAGGACATTCACACTACTGGTTCACCATCAGTGGAAAGCAGTTTTCACTTTGTACCACCGCTAAACTTGTGTAAAAAGAAAAAAGAACGACCTCAGGACGTCCCAAAGCGCTTTACAGCCAGTGAAGTACTTTTGAAGTGGAGTCACTATATTGTAATGTAGGAAACGTGGCACCAAATTTGTGCACAGCAAGCTCCCACAAACAGCAGTGTGATAATGACCAGATAATCTGTTTTAGTGATGTTTTGAGGGATAAATATTTGCCAGGATAACTCCCTTGCCCTTCTCCGAAATAGTACCAGGTGATTTTTTTTTTTTTTTACATCCACCTGAATGGCCAGACGGTGCCTCAGTTTAACATCTCATCCAAACGACGGCACCTCCGATAGTGCAGCAACCCCTCACTACGGCACTGGAGTGATGGCCTAGATTATGCGCTCAAGTTTCTGGAGCAGGACTTGAACCTACGACCTTCGGGAGTGTCAATCCAGTGTAAATGTCCGACCCTCCAGCGAGTCTCCCCACTTTATCCTGTCGGGAACAGACTCTGGATTTCAAGCTGTATTTACGCTACCACTGTAGCATTGGTCAGAGGATTATGGGGCACAACTGGGAAAATTTTTTTTGGTAATGTAATGATAAAGAAACTGTTTTAGGGTGAATTCACACTGTGACTGCAGCATTAGTGCAAAACAGTCTTGCACAGACCCTTCAGTTGTAAACACACTCTAAACAACTTGCATTTATATAGCACCTTTAACATAGTAAAACATCCCAAGGAGCTTCACAGAAGCGTAATCAGACTAAAATGGACATCAAGGCCAAGAAGCAGCTATTAGGAGGGTTGACTAAAAGCTTGGTCAAACAGATGGGTTTTAAGGAGGGTCTTAAATAGAGGAGAGGATTAGCCTAGTGCCTAGACAGTGGTAGCACGGCAGCCAATGGTGGGGTAAAGGGAGTGGGGGCGCACAAGAACGCAGAATTCTTGGAGGGTTGGAGGAGGTTACAGAGAGGGACACGGTCATGAAGGGATTTAAACAGGAGGATATATACAGGTGGAACCTGATCAACAACAACTTGCCTTTAATGCAGTAAAATGCCCCAAGGCGCTTCACAGGACCGTTATCAAACAAAATCTGACACCGAGCCACATAGGAGAAATTAGGGTAGATGACCAAAAGCTTGGTCAAAGAGGTAGGTTTTAAGGAGCGTCTTAAAAGGAGGAAAGAGAGGTACAGTGGAGAGGCTTAGGGAGGGAATTCCAGAGCTTAGGGCCTAGGCAACAGAAGGCACGGCTGCCAATGGTGGAGCGATTAAAATAGGGATGCGCAAGAGACCTGAATTGGAGGAGCGCATAGATCTCAGAGGGTTGTAGTTCTGGAGGAGTTTACAGAAATAGGGAGGGACAAGGCCATGGAGGGATTTGAAAACAAGGATGAGAATTTTAAAAATCGAGGTGTTGCTTAACCAGAAGCCAATGTAGGTCAGCGAGCACAGTGGTGATAAGTGAATGAGGCTTGGAGCGAGTTAAGATATGGGCAGAGTTTTGGGTGAGTTTAAGTTTACGGAGGGTGGAAAATGGGAGGCCATCCAGGAGTGTGTTGGAGTAGTCAAGTCTAGAGGTAACAAAGGCATGGATGAGGGTTTCAGGAACAGATGAACTGAGGCAGTGGCGGAGTCAGACGATGTTAGAGGTGGAAATAGGCGGTCTTAGTGATGGTGCGGATTTGTGGTCGGAAGCTCATCTTGGGGTCAAATACGACACCAAGGTTGCGAACAGTCTGTTTAGTCTCAGTTGCCAGGGAGATGGGATGGAGTTAGTGGCTTGGGAACAGAGTTTATGGTGGGGGACAGAAGACAATGGCTTTGGCCTGCCCAATATTTAGCTGAGGAAATTTCTGCTCATCCAGTACTGGGTATCGGACAAGCAGTGTGTCAATTTATGATCCTATGTCTTCGGATGATTCCTTCATCATTGCACTACAAAAGATTCCCCTTGTGCGCCATAACCTATTCAAGTTTTTTTGCACAAAGGTTTGGATTTAAGCAAATACAATTATTGCCACAAATTGCTTTTACTAGTGGAATATAACCAGACGCAAAAAACACAGTAGTCTGTACAGGGCAGGTGCTATTGAAAATGGCAGCTGACATCGAAGAAAACATTAATCTTAACGCTGTATGTAAGGTAAGGCAGTAAGTTCATGATGGGTCCCACATAAACGGGTATTTATGCAATATTATTGTTAAAGCAATTAATAAAAAACATGTTTAGCTGTGCAGGGAACGACTGCAATAACTGTTTCATCTGCAAAACGGTTCAGGAGTTTACACAAACGAATTGGTGCTTTCCGGGTTGACGCGAATGATCCGAGATCCATTGCGGAGATCCTGGAGCTGTTTGGCCGGCGTTCCAACTCCTTCCTCGAACCGTCTCTCCACCACAGGGAGGACAGTCTCGTACAGGAAGGAAACGTTCTCGAGAATGAAAACTTTCTTCTCCGGGTCCTGTTCGCAGCGCAGGCTGTAGTCGACGTGCTGCACAGCCACCAGGATGATCTCACGGAGGCTCTCCAGAAGGACCATGTGCAGTTCGGGGAAGTAGAGCTTCAGCCCTTCCTCCAAGAAGGCCATCAGCTGCTTCGTGAAGGCCACGATGGTGTAGCTGAGGTTGACCCAGCAGTCGTCACCCGTGTACTGATCAAAATTGGTGATGCCGCTGCCCTTCATCTCTTCCTTCAGCTTCGCCAAGGCCTCGGGCGTCATCAGATTCATCTTTCGCCACATCTCCTCAGAGTTGCGGTGCTTGGTAGCTTCCATGATGATGCCCTTGTAGCTGTGGAGGGCGGCCTTGATGTCCTTGACCAGCAGGGCCTGGAGAGTGAAGGTGAGGTCTAGGCCGATCTCGCTGAGCTTGTTGCAGTGCTCCTTGGCCACCTCCACGCACTCGGCCGTGGTGGACAGGCTCTCCTTGCTGTCAAACACCTGCTTGCTGAAGGCGTCGACGAAGAGCCGGGTGGCCGAGCGCGACCACACCACGAAGGCCGAGTAGCAGCCGCTATCGCCGGCGAAATCCATCTCGAATTCCTTGGCCGTGTCCAGCAGGCCGGTGAAGAAGATGTTGCAGAGCTTGTGGATGTAGAGCAAGGTGGCGCCCTCGATGCGCAGCTGCCGGATGGCCGTCTGCACGGCGGCCGCCCGGTTCTTCAGGAAGAGCTCGCAGGCCTTGGTCGACTGGCCCAGCCGGATGAGCTGAGACACGGCGCGCCGGGTGGCCCGCGGGCCCCCCCGCAGCGAGCGCCCGGGCGACAGCTCGTAGACCAGCACGTCGGTCAGCCGGCGGACCCTCTGCTCCACCCGGCTGCGTAGCTGGCGCACCCCGGGCTGGCCGGCCGCTCCGCTCAGGTAGTCGGACAGCTTGTCCAGCAGGTCGACGGCCCCTTCAAAGTCCCGCTGGGCGATGCAGACGTCCAGGTCCTCGGGCAGCTCTTGGATCCACTCCAGACTCAGGTCCACCAGCTCCAGGGCCGGGTCCGGCTCCTCCTCGAACGGGTTGGCCTTGGGCGACAGAGGCTGCTGCTGCGTCGTCTTCTCCTCCTCGGCCACCAGCAGCAGGGCCTCGGCCTTTTCCACCTCCAGGCGCTCGGTCAGCGCCTTGTTCTTCTTGGTCTGGTCCAGGATCTCCAGCCACTCCTTCTTGACCTTGGCGTTCTCGGCCTGGAAGACCCGCGTGTCGGGGAACATGAGGATCTTGAACATGTCGCGCATGGGCCCGTTGTCCTTGACGTTGACCACGGCGAAGCTGTCCAGCTGGTAGAGGGCGTCGTAGCGGTAGCGCACGGCCCCGCGCCGGCTGGGCAGCCAGGCGGCCACCAGCAGGCAGTCGTTCATGAGGAAGGCGTGCACCCGCTGCACCTGGGCGGCGCTCTCGGCGTCGCACTCCAGCAGGTCGCCGTTGTAGACCAGGTAGCGGCCGGGGGCCTGCAGGATGTCCTGGCAGCCCTCCACCTTCTCCAGCAGGGTGGTGAGGGTGCGCTGCTTGTGCTCCTCGGCCTCTCGGGGCAGGATGAGGAAAGCCTCGGAGGAGGTGGTGCTGGTGGAGGAGGCGGAGGCCTGCAGGTGGCGGGAGCCCTGCTGCTGTTGCTGGAGCTGCTCCCTGTCGGCCGCCAGCAGCAGCTGGGTCAGGCCGTCCATGATGCCCTTCTGCTCGGTGAGGATGTGGCTGAGCTGGTACATCTCGCTCTCCAGGTAGCTGATCTCCCGCGCCGTCTCGATGAACTGCCGGTAGTTCTTGTAGACGTTCTTCTTCAGGTTCTGCGCCGTCTCGTCGGCCAGGCTCTGGATCTTGTGCCGGTGCTCCTGCAGGTCGCGGTCGCCGTCCGACTGCTGCGATAGCTGCTTGACGTAGAGGGCCGGCTCGAAGCGCGGCGCCTCCAGCTGGCGCCGGAGCTTGGAGGCCCCGTCCGCCGCCATCTGAGCGCCGGGCACGGGTGGGACTAATAGGCCGCCCTCGAATTTTAAAGCGTCCCGGACCAAGGCCTCGCCTCAGCGCACTGCAATCAACTGTCCACCTCCGCTTATACCACCAACTGACAGCCGCCCGCCCATTGGTCGGATCCTGCACTGCCTCGTCCGCGGCTTCCGATTGGCCAGCCGACGGTGATTGTTAACCCGCCTATTGGTCGGATTTTTCCTTTTCCCTGGCCCTTTGACAGCTTTTGATTGGCCGAGTGACGATGTTTTCCAGTCCGCCCATTGGTCGGATCAGTCACTCTTCCATCCATCATGTAACAGTGAGGCGGGCTGCGCATGCCCGTTGATAGTTGGAGCCGGACGATGGAGGGTGATCTCCTGCTGGCGCTCCAGCTGCAGGCGGCCTGGGAGGGGGAGGACGCTGCCACTGCCGCCGAGAGCCCGGGGCCCGCCGACGGCCAGGCGCTCTCGGTGGTAAACGGCTCGTGGGAGCTGATTGATCCGAACCCCGACCTGCGCGCCCTCTTCCTGCATTTCAACGAGCGCTACTTCTGGGGCCGGCTGGCCGGGGTGGAGGTGCGCTGGAGCCCGCGCATGACGCTGTGAGTGGTGGGGAGGTGCCGGGGCCTGACCCGGCCCGGCTTGAGGCAGGCTGTACTGCGCGTCGTTCAGGTCCCCGCATTACCGGAAGACTGTGATTGCACTAGAGAGGGTACAGAGGAGATTTACTAGGGGGTTGGAGGCAAATCTCTCAGAAGTGCAAAAACAATAGGGCAGTAATAGTCGGGGATTTCAACTACCCTAATATCAAGTGGGATAGAATCAGTGTGAAAGGTATAGAGGGCACAGAATTCTTAAAATGCATTCAGGAGAACCTTTTTTAGCCAGTAGGTAACAAGCCCAACAAGAGGGGGTGGTTCTGGACTTAGTTTTAGAGAATGATGAAGCTGGGCAGGTGGAAGGGGTATCAGTGGGAGAGCATACTGGTGATAGTGATCATAATTCAGTTAGATTTAGTGTAGTTATAGAAGAGGACAAAGGTAGACCAGGAGTAAAAGTTCCCATTTGGGGAAAAGCTAATTTTACTCAGCTGAGATGTGATTTTGCAAAAGTGGACTGGAAGCAGCTACTTGAAGGAGATAGTGAGGATTCAGAGCAAATATGTTCCCACTAAGAAAAAGGGTGGGACTCCCAAATCTAGAGTCCCTGGATGTCAAGGAGCATACAGAGTAGGATAAGGAAAAAAAGGGAAGCTTTTGTCAGACACTGAGAGCTCAATACTGCAGAAAGCCAAGCGGAGTATAGAAAGTGCAGGGGTGAAATTAAAAAGGAAATTAGGAAAGCAAAGAGTGGGCATGAAAAAATATTGGCAAGTAAAATCAAGGAAAACCCAAAGATGTTATATAAATACATAGAGCAAGAGGATAACTAAGGAAAGAGTAGGGCCTATTAGAGACCAAATAGGTAACCTGTGTGTGAAGACTGAAGACGTGGGTATGGTTCTTAATGAAGACTTTGCATCTGTCTTCACAAAAGAGACGGACGATGCAGACATTGTAGTTGAGGAGTGAAATATTAGATGAGATAAACATAGTGAGAGAGGACGTAATAAGAAGTTTAGCATCCTTGAAAGTACATAAATCGCCAGGCTGGAATGTATCCCAGGCTGTTAAAGAGAAGCAAGGGAGGAAATAGCAGAGGCTCTGACCATTTTGCAATCCACACTGGCTACAGGCGTGGTGCCAGAGGACTGCTAATGTGGTATCGTTGCTTAAAAAGGGGGAAAGGGATAGACTGAGTAATTAGAGGCCAGTCAGCTTAACCTCGGCGGTGGGGAACATTATTGGAAAAAATTCTGAGGGACAGGATAAAGCTTCAGTAAGAAAACCACAGGTTAATCAAGGACAGTCGGCGTCGATTTATTAAGAGAAGGCTGTGTCTTCCTCCTCCTACCCCCCCCCCCCCCACCGCCTTCTCCCCCCCCCGCCTTCTCCCCCCCCCGCCTTCTCCCCCCCCCGCCTTCTCCCCCCCCCGCCTTCTCCCCCCCCCGCCTTCTCCCCCCCCCCGCCTTCTCCCCCCGCCTTCTCCCCCCCCCGCCTTCTCCCCCCCCCGCCTTCTCCCCCCCCGCCTTCTCCCCCCCCGCCTTCTCCCCCCCCGCCTTCTCCCCCCCCCGCCTTCTCCCCCCCCCGCCTTCTCCCCCCCCCGCCTTCTCCCCCCCCGCCTTCTCCCCCCCCGCCTTCTCCCCCCCCCGCCTTCTCCCCCCCCCGCCTTCTCCCCCCCCCGCCTTCTCCCCCCCCCGCCTTCTCCCCCCCACGCCTTCTCCCCCCCCCCGCCTTCTCCCCCCCGCCTTCTCCCCCCCCCGCCTTCTCCCCCCCCCGCCTTCTCCCCCCCCGCCTTCTCCCCCCCCGCCTTCTCCCCCCCCCGCCTTCTCCCCCCCCGCCTTCTCCCCCCCCGCCTTCTCCCCCCCCGCCTTCTCCCCCCCCCGCCTTCTCCCCCCCCCGCCTTCTCCCCCCCCCGCCTTCTCCCCCCCCGCCTTCTCCCCCCCCCGCCTTCTCCCCCCCCCGCCTTCTCCCCCCCCCGCCTTCTCCCCCCCCCGCCTTCTCCCCCCCCCGCCTTCTCCCCCCCCCGCCTTCTCCCCCCCCCGCCTTCTCCCCCCCCCGCCTTCTCCCCCCCCCGCCTTCTCCCCCCCCCGCCTTCTCCCCCCCCCGCCTTCTCCCCCCCCCGCCTTCTCCCCCCCCCGCCTTCTCCCCCCCCCGCCTTCTCCCCCCCCCGCCTTCTCCCCCCCCCGCCTTCTCCCCCCCCCGCCTTCTCCCCCCCCCGCCTTCTCCCCCCCCCGCCTTCTCCCCCCCCCGCCTTCTCCCCCCCCCGCCTTCTCCCCCCCCCCGCCTTCTCCCCCCCCCGCCTTCTCCCCCCCCCCGCCTTCTCCCCCCCCCGCCTTCTCCCCCCCCCGCCTTCTCCCCCCCCCGCCTTCTCCCCCCCCCGCCTTCTCCCCCCCCCGCCTTCTCCCCCCCCCGCCTTCTCCCCCCCCCGCCTTCTCCCCCCCCCGCCTTCTCCCCCCCCCGCCTTCTCCCCCCCCCGCCTTCTCCCCCCCCCGCCTTCTCCCCCCCCCCGCCTTCTCCCCCCCCCGCCTTCTCCCCCCCCCGCCTTCTCCCCCCCCCGCCTTCTCCCCCCCCCGCCTTCTCCCCCCCCCGCCTTCTCCCCCCCCCGCCTTCTCCCCCCCCCGCCTTCTCCCCCCCCGCCTTCTCCCCCCCCCGCCTTCTCCCCCCCCCGCCTTCTCCCCCCCCCGCCTTCTCCCCCCCCCGCCTTCTCCCCCCCCCGCCTTCTCCCCCCCCCGCCTTCTCCCCCCCCCGCCTTCTCCCCCCCCCCGCCTTCTCCCCCCCCCGCCTTCTCCCCCCCCGCCTTCTCCCCCCCCCGCCTTCTCCCCCCCCCCGCCTTCTCCCCCCCCCGCCTTCTCCCCCCCCGCCTTCTCCCCCCCCGCCTTCTCCCCCCCCCGCCTTCTCCCCCCCCCGCCTTCTCCCCCCCCGCCTTCTCCCCCCCCCGCCTTCTCCCCCCCCGCCTTCTCCCCCCCCGCCTTCTCCCCCCCCCGCCTTCTCCCCCCCCCGCCTTCTCCCCCCCCCCGCCTTCTCCCCCCCCCGCCTTCTCCCCCCCCCGCCTTCTCCCCCCCCCGCCTTCTCCCCCCCCCGCCTTCTCCCCCCCCGCCTTCTCCCCCCCCCGCCTTCTCCCCCCCCGCCTTCTCCCCCCCCCGCCTTCTCCCCCCCCCGCCTTCTCCCCCCCCCGCCTTCTCCCCCCCCCGCCTTCTCCCCCCCCGCCTTCTCCCCCCCCCGCCTTCTCCCCCCCCCGCCTTCTCCCCCCCCCCGCCTTCTCCCCCCCCCGCCTTCTCCCCCCCCCGCCTTCTCCCCCCCCCGCCTTCTCCCCCCCCGCCTTCTCCCCCCCCCCGCCTTCTCCCCCCCCCCGCCTTCTCCCCCCCCCCCGCCTTCTCCCCCCCCCCGCCTTCTCCCCCCCCCGCCTTCTCCCCCCCCCGCCTTCTCCCCCCCCCCCGCCTTCTCCCCCCCCCGCCTTCTCCCCCCCCCGCCTTCTCCCCCCCCGCCTTCTCCCCCCCCGCCTTCTCCCCCCCCCGCCTTCTCCCCCCCCCGCCTTCTCCCCCCCCCGCCTTCTCCCCCCCCCGCCTTCTCCCCCCCCCCGCCTTCTCCCCCCCCCGCCTTCTCCCCCCCCCGCCTTCTCCCCCCCCCGCCTTCTCCCCCCCCCGCCTTCTCCCCCCCCCGCCTTCTCCCCCCCCCCGCCTTCTCCCCCCCCGCCTTCTCCCCCCCCGCCTTCTCCCCCCCCGCCTTCTCCCCCCCCGCCTTCTCCCCCCCCGCCTTCTCCCCCCCCGCCTTCTCCCCCCCCGCCTTCTCCCCCCCCGCCTTCTCCCCCCCCGCCTTCTCCCCCCGCCTCCGCCTTCTCCCCCCCCCCGCCTTCCCCCCCCCCCGCCTTCCCCCCCCCCCGCCTTCTCCCCCCCCCGCCTTCTCCCCCCCCCGCCTTCTCCCCCCCCCGCCTTCTCCCCCCCCCGCCTTCTCCCCCCCCCGCCTTCTCCCCCCCCCCGCCTTCTCCCCCCCCCCCGCCTTCTCCCCCCCCCCGCCTTCTCCCCCCCCCCAGTGTTAAATCTGAAATCTGCTTTCGTATGCGATAGCTGCTTTGTGCTGTCTCCTGTGCTGAATTAACGGGTGCTGACCTATTGTGGATTTGTTGCAGATGTGCAGGGGTGTGCTGCTATGAGGGGAGAGGAGGCCTGTGCTCGATTCGCATCAGTGAACCTCTGCTGAAACTACGGCCCAGGCGAGACTTGGTTGAGGTGTGTGTTGAGTAGTGTTGGTGCCACATTTTCCAGCATCTTGTTCTACAGAGAGTTGCTGCTGCTGCTACAGGGACTGATGGTTGTTCTGTTTCCCGCTCATGGACCTGCTTTTAAATCCAGCATAGACCGATGGGATGTAAAAGTCTCCTTTCTAACACATAAATAGGAAAAGGAGTCGGCACAATGCCCCTCGAGCCTAAATGTGTTTGGGCAGCTTCTGCAATTGTGGGTCAGCAGTATAATGAACACAGTTGGAGGCCCTTAGAGCCTATTCCGCCATTCAATTAGATCATGGTTGTCGCTCTAATTTAACCCTTTTAGTCCAGGTATCATTCTGGTGAATCTGCGCCGCACCCCCTCCGAGTTTGGATTCTTGGGTGTAAGGATGCTTGTGAGAAAGTTAACAAAAAAGGAGACACGCACACACTTCACAACCCACTGAGCAAAGAAATTCCTCCTCATCTCGGTCTTAAATGGCCGACCCCTTATCCTGACACTGACCCCTTATCCTGACACTACCCCCTAGTGCTCCACTCTCCAGCCACAGGAAACAACCTCTCCGCATCTACCCTGTATCTTATGTTTCAATGAGATCACCTCTCATTCTTCTAAAC
>NC_140995.1:70927080-70979937 GCF_052327205.1 Somniosus microcephalus | reverse complement strand
GCCTTCAAGGCAAGTATATCCTTCACTGTAAGCTGCACTGGCATTCCCAGATATTTATTTGTTCACACTCGGAGAGGTGTGTTGGCTTTTAATTAAGTGTGAAATTACAAAGTGGGGGACTGTTGTTGGCATTTTTCCTGTAGGTTTCTGTTGGTTTATATTTGCTTGCTGTTTCTTTAAGATACTCATTTCTTGCTTGTTTATTATATGTGTATTGTGCAGGTTCAGTAAGCAAGCTGCTCTCTACCTTTTTCGCCTGGACTTGGTTGGAGGCTAGACCTATATTATATAAAAGGGAATAATTTGTGAATGATGTGACTGTTAATGATGCACACTTCCTTCGTGCTGAAGTGGGGGACATTGAATGCTCAGTGGGGTACCAGGTTTATTCCATTCACATGAGTGTTTGTGGATTTCTGCTTCCTTTTGAGCTATTCGGGATGGTGGTGCAGATATCATTGCGGCAGAACTGACTTTTGCCGGTGCTAAAATCAGCACGTAAGAGGTTAAATCAACATCACTCGAGGTATGTTCCTAAGTGAGCCATTCATTCCATTCCAGATACACTGGCTATTGGCAGTCTTCATATATGCAGATTGATGGAATGGAGAATATTGCAAAGCTGTTAATTAACTGGGATGGTCGAGTTCACTGGCAACCATGTTAGGCTTTAATGCAAATTACTTCCATTCAATATTGATGAATGGCTATTTTGGGTTAATTAAAACAGTGGCGGTGCATACGCTGTCTTTATTTCAGGATCTGCGTTCAGAAGCCTGCTGAGAGAGCAGGGCGTGTGATTGGCTGGAGCCCTCTGTGGTTGACAGTTCGGTGAGCAGAGGTTTTATCCCACAGATTGGCATTGTTCTTGGGGAAAAGTGTGTGTGTGTGTGTGTGTGTGTGTCAACAACGTCTTGCTTAACTGGATGTGGTGGGTTGCTCTTACTGTAAAATTTCATATTTATGCAATCTCCTTTACATGGATTGTACTGGCAGACTATTAAAAAGCCCAAAGTGTGTAAATCGATGTGCACTAAGGGCAGTTGCGATGTGTAGCAGTGTCGGTTTCTCTCCAGCTTCATACTTGACCAGATGCACATCTACAACGAGCACATTCAAATTTCCGTAGAGCTTTTGTATTTAATTTTTTAAAAGTTGGTGCTTTGTGAAAATTCTTGGAAGGCCAACTAAATAAAATAGAGCAATTCTTTTGCTTTCTCAATAGACGCTATTACACGAAATGATCCACGCGTTACTGTTCGTCACAAACAATGACAAAGACCATGAGTCTCATGGGCCTGCGTTCTGCAAACACATGAGGAGGATCAACAGGATGACTGGAGCCAATGTGACTGTAAGTACCCAGAGTCAGTGTGTGAGACTGACCTCTGACACTGCAGGGTCAGTGTGTGAGACTGACCTCTGACACTGCAGGGTCAGTGTGTGAGACTGACCTCTGACACTGCAGGGTCAGTGTGTGAGACTGACCTCTGACACTGCAGGGTCAGTGTGTGAGACTGACCTCTGACACTGCAGGGTCAGTGTGTGAGACTACAGCCCTCCCTATCTCTCTAACCTCCTACAACCCTCCCTCTCTCTCTAACCTCCTCCAGCCCTCCATCTCTCTGTAACCTCCTCCAGCCCTACAACTCTCCAAGATCTCTGCACTCCTCCAATTCTGGCCTCTTGAACATCCTCGATTTTAATCGCTCCACCATTGGCGGCTGTGCTTTCAGCTGCCTGGGCCCTAAGCTCTGGAATTCCCTCCCTAAACCTCTCCGCCTCACTACCTCTCTCTCCTCCCTTAAGACGCTTCTTAAAACCTACCTCTTTGACCAAGCTTTTGGTCACCTGTCCTGATAGCTCCTATATGACTTGTTGATTTCTGTCTGGTAATGGTCCCGTGAAGCAATTTGGAATGTTTTCCTGTGTTAAAGGTGTTATATAAATGCAAGTTGTTGTACATATTGGTGTTGTGGCAAAGCCACCGAGGGACTCCTGTATGACTATATAACTGCCTTTAACAGAGTGCTACAGCACCTATGTTTGTTTACTGTTTGTAAGTAACCTGTTCTCAGTAAGTTCCAGAACCAGCGCGATGACATCATCACGTTGGTCACGTGACGTCCCGAACGGCAGGAAATGTGATGACGTCATGACGTCAGGCTGGGAGGTTCCCAGGTCAGACCTTGTGAAGCCAGCCTTAAGAAAAGACCTGTTGATTGTTTCTCCTGCATTCCATTGGTTGTTCTTTAGTTTACATTAAACTTTGTTTAATTATCGGACTGACTCGACCTCAGTATTTCAGCTAGGGATCTGACGATTCCCACAGTGGTGACCCTGAAGCTTCGCGGACGATTTTCGCGGAGGAAGCGCGACACAGCACGATGGATGTTAATGCAGTGACCTTGAAGCTCCCTCAATTTTGGGAACAACAGGCGGCCTCCTGGTTCGTCCAAGCGGAGGCTCAGTTCCAACTTCGGAACATTGTGCTGGATCAGACCCGTTATCTTTACGTGGTCTCCGCACTGGACAGCTCGACGGCTTCGAGGATCATCAGCCTGCTGGAAAACCCGCCCGTGGATAACAAGTATGATACGCTTAAGGCGCGACTAACGCAGGTTTTCGGCCTCACGAAAGCGGAGCGCGCGTGACATTTACTCACACTGCCCGGGTTAGGCGACGCCAAGCCGTCTGAGTTGATGAGCCAGATGCTCACGCTCCTTGGTTCTGAGCCGCAGTGTTTTCTGTTCCGGGAACTGTTCCTGAGCCAGCTCCCCGAGCAGGTGCAAGCAGCCCTCGCCAGGTCGAAGGCTACAGACGATGTAGCGCTCGCGGCCAAAGCCGACACTATGCAATGAGAAAGCAACAGCACCAACTGCGTGAACGGAAGAACGACCCCGAGGTCGGTTTCGCATCTACGATGGCGGTTGGAGATTCCGGGAAGTTACTTTATATCACTGACTCCATTTCGGGCCGGCGGTTTTTGTGTGACACGGACGCCCAGTGCAGCATCCTCCCCGCTTCGCTCCTCGACATCCGGGCTGGGAGGCGCGGTTCTCCACTCCAGGCCGCCAACGGCAGTGCTATTCGTACATTCGGGAAGCGGCGGATCCAGGTGTGTTTCGGCGGGCAACGTTTCCTATGGGAGTTTATCACCGCCCAAATCGCACAGGCAATCCTCGGCGCTGACTTCTGTGCCAATGGCCTATTGGTTGATTTACGAAATCGCCGTCTGATTCACGTCGCCACGTTTGCCTCCATCCCGTGCTTTCGGGGCTTAGGCGCGACTCTCACGGTTTCCTGTACCGTGCCGGCGCCCGACGACTTCGCCCGCCTTCTCGGGGAATTTCCGGATCTAACTCGGCCCACCTTCTCGGCAACGACCGCTAAACATGGTGTGGAGCACCACATCGCGACGACTGGCCCTCCGGTCTATGCCCGGGCTCGGCGGCTGGAACCCAGTAAACTCGAGGCCGCGAAGGCGGAGTTCGCCACCATGGAGCGGCTGGGGATTGTTCGCCGGTCGGATAGTCCCTGGTCTTCGCCACTTCATATCGTCCCTAAGCCCGGCGGTAGTTGGCGGCCCTGCGTCGATTATCGGCGCCTCAATGAGGTCATGACGCCAGATACCGTACATCCAAGATTTCTCCGCACATTTGGTGGGCAATTCATTTTTTTCCAAAATTGACCTTGTCCGGGGGTTACCATCAAGTGCCCGTCCACCCCCAGGACATCCAGGAGACGGCGGTCATTACCCCGTCCGGGGGTTACCATCAAGTGCCCGTCCACCCCCAGGACATCCAGGAGACTGCGGTCATTACCCCGTCCGGGGGTTACCATCAAGCACCCATCTACCCCCAGGACATCCAGAAGGTGGCGGTCATTACCCCGTCCGGGGTTACCATCAAGCACCCGTCCACCCCCAGGACATCCAGGAGACGGCGGTCATTACCCCGTCCGGGGGTTACCATCAAGTGCCCGTCCACCCCCAGGACATCCAGGAGATGGTGGTCATTACCCCGTCCGGGGGTTACCATCAAGTGCCCGTCCACCCCCAGGACATCCAGGAGATGGCGGTCATTACCCTGTCCGGGGGTTACCATCAAGCACCCGTCCACCCCCAGGACATCCAGGAGATGGCGGTCATTACCCCGTCCGGGGGTTACCATCAAGTGCCCGTCCACCCCCAGGACATCCAGGAGACGGTGGTCATTACCCCGTCCGGGGGTTACCATCAAGTGCCCGTCCACCCCCAGGACATCCAGGAGACGGCGGTCATTACCCCGTTTGGACTTTTTGAATTCCTCCGAATGCCGTTCGGGCCAAGAATGCGGCGCAGGCGTTCCAGCGCCTTATGGATTCAGTGCTGTGGGATCTTAAGTTCCTGTTTGTGTATCTCGATGACATCCTGGTCGCCAGTACTTCGAAAGAGGAACATCTGCGCCTCCTTTTTCGCCGCCTCCATCAGCATGGCCTCATAATTAACCCGGCCAAATGCCAATTCGGGCTGCGACAGATCGACTTTTTGGGCCACCGCATCGCTGCAGAAGGAGCAGTGCCACTTCGGTCGAAGGTGGAGGCGATTGCTGCTTTTCCACGTCCGCAATCCGTTAAAGCGCTCCAGGAGTTCCTCGGTATGGTAAATTTTTACCATCGGTTTGTTCCCCGGGCCACGCAGCTTATGCGGCCACTCTACGAGGCACTGAGGGAAACCGGGGAAGGAACCTGTGGTCTGGACACCAGAGATGGATTGCGCTTTTGTGGACACGAAAGATGCTCTCGTAAACGCAACAATGTTGGCGCACCCGCTGCCTGGCGCCACCATCGCGCTTACGACTGATGCTTCGGACTACGCCGTAGGTGCCGTGCAGGAGCAATGGGTCGACGGGACGTGGCAACCGCTGGCATTTTTTAGTCGCCAATTGCGTCATAATGAACGCAGCTACAGCACGTTCGACAGGGAGTTGTTGCCGTTGTTTCTGGCCATCAGCCATTTTCGTTTTCTGTTGGAGGGACGCCAATTCACCGCGTTGGTGGATCACCAGCCCCTGACGTTTGCCATGGCCAAGACGGCTGAGCTGTGGTCGGCTAGACAGCAACGACAGCTCACCTTTATTTCTGAGTTCACCACCGACCTCCGGCACGTGGCCGGCAAGGACAACGTGGTCGCCGATTGCCTCTCGCGTGCGACGGTCCAGGCCGTCCAGCTGGGACTCGATTATTCACTCATGGCTGCTGACCAAGCGGCTGATCCGGAAACGCAAGCTTTCCGTACCGACGACTCCTGCCTTCAGCCAGCGAATGTGCTTTTCCACTCGGCCGGCACCTCCTTGCTCTGCGACGTCTTCTTGGGGGACCCCCGCCCGATCGTTCCGCTATCCTGGCGTAGGAACGTTTTTGATGCCATCCACGGGCTTGTGCACCCTGGCGTGAGGGCTTCACAAAAACTACTGGCGTCCAAGTTCGTCTGGAGAGGGATGCGCAAGGATGTCCGCGACTGGGCCGACACCTGCGTCGTGTGCCAGCGGGCTAAGGTGCAGCGGCACGTCAAAGCTCCCGTAGCCGTTTTCGAAGTACCGGAGCGGCGTTTCGATCACATCCATGTCGACCTTGTTGGCCCACTACCGCCGTCACAATTCCTTTGACGTCCACCACCTCCGCGGATGTCGCCCAGGCTTTTCTTTCCTCCTGGGTTGCACGTTTCGGCATTTCGTCGGACCGCGGGCCGCAATTCTCGTCTGCACTGTGGAACGCCGTAGCCTTGGGTTTGGGCACCAAGCTCCATCGGACCACGGCTTACCATCCGCAGGCAAATGGACTGTGAGTGCTTTCATCGGTCCTTGAAGGCGTTGCTGCGGGCCAGCCTCCAGGGGGCCGCATGGAGAGACAAGCTGCTTTGGGTGATGCTCGGGTTACGCATAGTGCCCAAAGAGGACCTGCAGGCATCGGCCGCCGAGCTGGTTTATGGACAGCCACTCCGGGTGCCAGGGGAGTTTCTTCCATCACCAACGCGACCTTGGTCGGCAGCCGAACAACTGGAGGCCCATCGGGATGCAGCTCAATCTTTTAGGCCAATTCCGACGTCACATCACGGTTTGCCCGCGTCGCACGTTCCGCCGGAGCTTATGCAGGCTAAATTCGTTTTTGTCAGGCATGACGCCCACCGTAGTCCTCTCACACCTCCATATACAGGCCCTTTCCAGGTACTGCAGGCGGGTGCCAAGAGTTTTTTAGTGGACGTCGGGGGCAAGCCTGACCACATTTCCGTGGACCGCCTCAAGGCCGCACACCTGGACCTCGAGCGACCGGTCGAGGCAGCGCAGCCACCGCGTCATGGGCGGCCGCCCGCTGCCGCCACACCTGACCGGACTGTTCTGCAGGCCAGCTCATCGTCTGCCCAGCCCATTCCTCTCCGGGAATATCGGAGTCGTTCAAACAGGCTTGTCCGACCTCCTCTGCGATTGACTTTTGTGGTTAAAGCCACCAAGGGACTCCTGTATGACTATATAACTGCCTTTAATAGAGTGCTACAGCACCTATGTTTGTTTACTGTTTGTAAATAACCCGTTCTCGGTAAGTTCCAGAACCAGCGTGATGATGTCATCACGTTGGTCACGTGACGTCCCGAACGGCAGGAAATGTGATGACGTCAGGCTGGGAGGTTCCCAGGTCAGACCTTGTGAAGCCAGCCTTAAGAAAAGACCTGTTGATTGTTTCTCCTGCATTCCATTGGTTGTTCTTTAGTTTACATTAAACTTTGTTTAATTATCGGACTGACTCGACCTCAGTATTTCAGCTAGGGATCTGACGATTCCTACAGTGTATAAATACTTGAGTGCATTCTGTTAAATGCTGAATGGGCATTATTTTATTTAAATGGCAATGATTTATCTGTAGTTATAGTTTAGTTTGATGCTGTGATTGTGATTGAGATATCTTGGACAGTGTTCAGATGAAACTGATTTGTTGTACTTTTGCTACTTAAATAATTGAATTATCAAAAGCCATCTTTACTTGTACTGAAATGGCCAGTAAGAAAGACTTACATTTATATAGCGCCTTTCACAACCACCAGATGTCCCAAAGTGCTTTACAACCAATGAAATACTTTTGGAGTGTAGTCACTGTTCTAATGTAGGAAACGTGGCAGCCAATTTGCGCACAGCAAGCTCCCACAAACAGCAATGTGATAATGACCAGAATGTGGTAATGACCAGATAATCTGTTTTGGTGATGTTGGTTAAGGGCCGGGACACCGAGGATAACTCCCCTGCTCCTCTTCGAATAGTGCCATGGGATCGTTTACGTCCTCCTGAGAGAGCAGACGGGGCCTCGGTTTAACGTCTTATCCGAAAGACGGCACCTCCGACAGTGCAGCACTGGAATGTCAGCCTGGATTTTGTGCTCAAGTCTCTGGAGTGGCACTTGAACCCACCACCTTCTGACTCCGAGGCGAGAGTGCTATCCACTGAGCCACAGGAGTAAAGAATGAAAGCCACAGATTTACTAGAAGATAGGCCTGCGGTGATATTTCCAGCTCCATATTGGTTTCTTGTTTCAGCAGTTAGTGCAGTTTGTTGCTAAACGACGTCTCTTTCAGATTTACCACGACTTCCATGATGAGGTGGATGAATACCGGCAGCATTGGTGGCGTTGTGACGGGCCCTGTCGAAACAGGCGGCCGTATCTTGGCTACGTTAAACGGGCGATGAACAGAGTGCCGTCGGCGCGCGACCCCTGGTGGGCTGAGCATCAGCGGACTTGCGGCGGGACATACACCAAAGTCAAAGAGCCTGAGAATTACAAGGCGAAGAAAGGGAAGCGGGGGGAAACGCCAGGGAAGCAGTTAAAACCACTGAAGGACAAAGGTACTGGGTGTCTGGCGGGGTGTCTGGCTGGCTGGGGGTGGGTTGTCTGGCTGGCTGGGGGGGGTTGGTGGGGAGACTCTGGCTGGGGGCGGGGTGTCTGGGGAGGTGGGGAGTCTGGCTGGTTGGGGGGGGTGGTGGGGAGACTCTGGCTGGGGGCGGGGTGTCTGGCTGGTTTAGGGGGGGTGGTGGTGGGGAGACTCTGGCTGGGGGCGGGGTGTCTGGGGAGTCTGGCTGGCCGGGAGGGGGGGGTGGTGGGGAGACTCTGGCTGGGGGCGGGGTGTCTGGCTGGTTTAGGGGGGGTGGTGGTGGGGAGACTCTGGCTGGGGGCGGGGTGTCTGGCTGGTTTAGGGGGGGTGGTGGTGGGGAGACTCTGGCTGGGGGCGGGGTGTCTGGGGAGTCTGGCTGGCCGGGAGGGGGGTGGGGGCAGGTCTCTGGGTCAACAAAATTTGTATTTCTAGATAGAAGGTGGAAAAGTAATGCTTTGATACTCTCGCAGTAATAGTGCCCAATATAACACTGCCCACTTGTTTAATTTTGAGTTTAAAGGGGGACGATTATTTTGTAATAGTTATTGTGATTAAAAATAGAAGTTTTTTGCTTCTGGTTTCGTGTTTTCAGAGTTTGAAATACAGCATTCGGCTGAGGCTACACCTTCAATAAATGGCTGCCTGTGCCCCTCTTTATTAAAAATGACACGTTCTGAAATTGCTGATCGGATTGGTTTAGAATTGATGCACCGCTTGTTTAACTTTTTGTATGAGATGCTCAACAGTTGAATTTGCCAAACGACCCCATTACCTTTAGGTTGGTTTGTAAAGGGTGAATTCAGCCTGTAATCTCATCAGGACAGGTCGCTGGGCTGGGAATTACTGGAACTCGCTGCAACTCTCTTCCTTCTGTCTTGCTGTGGTGCTCGGGAGTTAATCCGAGTTTAGGTTTATGGAATTTGTTTTAGAGACATTTTTTGTCGAAGAACAAGATTGCTAATTTCTGACAAGTCCTTAAAAAGAATTCAAAGGGTTTTGCCTGACTGGTTTGACTCCTTTTGACTATCTCCAGACTCCCCCAGACCGCTTGCTGTTAAATTGTTTAAATTGTTATATTGTTAAAATGTGTCTGGTTTGACTAATATCCTTCTTCTGAGTAGTGGAACTATCGAGAAGCATCATTACAGTAAAATCGGGCACTATTTTCCAGGTGAAATGCTGTTTCCCACATATTAATAGGTTATATGGGTGCAGATTCTCTTATCCAAGTTGCCTTTCTCAATGGCTAGGCCACTTCAGAGGGCAGTTAAGAGTCAACCACGTTGATGTGAGACTGGAGTGACAAAGTCCCACACCTGGTCAGGACGGCAGGTTTCCTTCCCTAAAGGATATTAATGAACAGGTTGGGTTGTTACCAGCTTTTTATTTCCAGTATTTTTTAAAACTGACTTCAAATTCATGGTGGGATTTGAACTCATGTTCTTTGGATTATTAGTCCAGTAACATAACCACTGTGCTACCGTGGGAGTGCCTTCACCACACCGACTGCAGCAGCTTGTAAGGAGTCGTTTTAATGAGCTTATGGTGTGCTAAATCGGTTTTGATTTTCGCACTACTCGTGAGCGGTTTCGAAGCGCTCCCCCCTCACGGTTCTAGACACTGGGCTTATTGCCAGACAACCTTTGTGTGTTGGCCCAACTCGTGACTCGGAAGACAAATGGTCAGATGAGACAGATTGAGTTTTAAATCAAAACGATCTTTATTTTTGAAAGAGAATGTACACAGAGAAAAATGGCAAGAATAAATGCAGACGAAAAATAACGTTTCTCACAGAGGACTAAATTATACACTGAGAAAAATAACTTTAAAGCACATAAACCGTTCTAAAATAGCGATAAGCTAAAAGTGGGGGTGAGGGAAGCGCACGGACACATCGAGGGATAAATCACACTCCTGACTTACAAATACCCTTAACGTTACAAACCCTCCCGTTACTGAATATACCTCAATTATGTCAGTTAGGTAGAGTTGGGCCTTTATGCTCACCAGAATTTCAAAACCCTTCTGGACCTTGGTACTTCTTGTTACGTCTGGAATTTCCGACCTTCCTTATGGGACCGGCTCCTGGACTCGCTCTCCTGTACAAACTTTGGAAGTCCTCAGAGATCCTCGAGCCGTTTTCTGTTCCGCACGGTCCTCGAACTCCTGATGGTAACTGGACTTGGACTTCACGGTGTGAACCGTCTCCGGAGGAGTCTTCCTTACTCTGGTCGAATCTTAGACTGACTTGCTGACAATTTACTTGAACGGTTATACTCTTTTCTGGCCCTAATCTTGGCGCCAAATCAACCGTTTTCCTTTGTTAAGGTTGCTTTAACAAAAGCAAGCACATTAATTTTAACTGCTCGCAAATCGAACTAATGGGAATCCGATTAGTGTCCCTCCGTTTGTGTGTGCTCAGCAGTTTCTGAGATCGGGTACCGCTCTGCCAGCGATTAGCGCACCTCCAGGTGCTAATAGTTTTGTTTACTGCTGTAACCACATTACAATATCAAAAACAGTAAGGTTCTGGATCCTTCTAATCGATGATGACTCAGACTGCTTTTAGGTAATGTGTGTGCGTCCTTTTGAACTGGGCCATGAGAACTGCCAACTCCATTCTGTGTTCTCACAATGTGGCCACTTCAGGGGCCTTACCCGTATACTGTATTTCATGGATTTTTGCGAATCCTACAAGCTCAATGAGGTCCATCACAACCTTCTCGGGGCAAGTAGGGACGGGCCATAAATGCCGGCCTTGCCAGCGATGCCCACATCCCAAGAATGAATAAATTCATGCATTATTCACACTACAAAGTATAATTTACACAGTACTCAAACTAGTCGCAGTGCAGAGCGATGCTCCGTGATCTGAACGATCTTGTGTAACACCTTTCATGTTATTTTCAGAAGACAACTGCTTGGTCCAGTGTATAATCACTGTTCATCTTTGTCCAACTCTGTTGTTTAGATAAATCCCTGGGCGTGGATATTCGTTCAGTCATTCCGTTCAATGGAAAAGGCCGTGTCCTCGGAGGCAGGAGCGCCGACTTGCCCTATCAACGTGTGCCCTTGGGGAGGATTCCTGAGAGCAGCAAGTTGCTCAGCCCGCCCTCCCAGGACATTCCCCGGGGTCGTGAATCAGGGTCCTGTGTTGTTGAATCCGACCAGCAGGGAGCTTCTCCACGGGCTGCAAATTCGCCCAACCCCATCCCATCAGGTGCTGGGTCACCCTCTGTCCTTTCAGGGTGGCTGCTGAAACGCCCCGCCGACCGCACAAGCCCGAAGACTGCTAAAAAATCAGTCTGCAACGCCAGGGCTTTTGTCAGCGTCAACGGGTCGCCTGTTAAAATTGGTGACACGGAACCAACGGACTCTGCGAAGGGAAAAGCGCCTAAAAGTAGCCAGAAATGGCCCGTTTCCAAATTGCCCGGGCCGCCTCAGCAACCGGGCCACTCCGCCTCTGGCACGAGCGCCAGAAAAAAGGTTCGGGCTGAGCCCCCCTTCCCTGGAGGGTCCATCTTGCACACGTTCAACAAATCGGCAACGAAAAGGCGGGGGGATCGATCAGCTGGAGCAAGCACATCTAATGAGGCCGACTTCGGCAGTTGGCACTGCCGGAATGGTGCAGGCGCAGGACCATCGCAGACGGGCGGCCCAGCTGGCCACTTTGCTACCAGCACTGGCAGTGCGTTTGTTAACTGCCCTGTCTGTGACTCGACTGTCTTGGCATCTGTAATTAACCAACACCTGGATTCCTGCCTTCAGTGACTGGGGGAGAGAGAGATGTAGTTTGTATCTGAAGCTGTAGATCATGTAAGTTTTATTTCAATGTTGTCTGAATCAGTAAGCATCTCCAGGAAAAAGGGGTGGATTAAAATTTGGTGTTTATTCCCTCCCTCCCTGATATCCTGCAGATTTCGTTTGATCTCAGCTGTTTGTCTCAGTGAGACGTCTAAAGAGAGAAATATATTTATTCCGTTGGAAATTTTTCTAAAAGATGTTGCCATTGCAATTTTCTGTACATTTTACTATATTAAATATTAACCATGATGCTTTCTTTGCTCTTCACTGCAGATTAAAATGTTCATTTTCACTGCAGTTTTTACAACCTTTTTATCTTTGAATCTAAAATAATTACTTGAATTTACCATGCTAATAAAGATGACTGTCCTGATTCCATGTTGATTATATTCAGAATGATAGTGGGGTTTAGAGGGTTAAATTATGAGGATAGGTTGCATAAACTTGGCTTGTAATCCCTTGAGTTTAGATAATTGAGGGGTGATCTAATCGAGGTGTTTATGATTAAGGGATTTGCCTGAAGCACTCGAGCATTGTCTAGAGTCCTAGCACTCGCTCAGATCTTGATATCATCAACCAACTCGCAGACTGTGCCTCGAACACCTACATCTAGATCATAAATAAAAAATAGTAATGAGCAACGGTCCCAGCGCCGATCCCTATGGGACACCACTGGTGACCAATCTCCAAACCGATCCAAATCCATTTATAACTACTTTTTGCCTGTGCCCTTCCAACCAGTTCTCAATCCAGCTCAATAGTTTACCACTAATATGAGAGGCTTCGATCTTGCAGAGAAGCCTCTTGGGCGGTACCTTGTCAAAAGCTTTCTGGAAGTCTAAGTAGACAATGTCTACTGGGCTTTCCTCATCCACCATCTTAGAGTTGGGCTGTTAAGAAGGAAAATCAGGAAGTATTTTTCATGTACGGGGTAGTAGAATTTGGAATTCTCTTCCCCAAAAGGTTGTGGATGCTGGAGGCCAATTGGAGCTCTCTTGAAGACCGAGATCGATAGATTTTTGTTCGGTAAGTGCATCGAGGGATATGGAGCTACAGTGGGTAAATAGAGTGATGTAATTGAATGGCGGAACAGGCTTGAGGGGCTGAATGGCCTACTTCTGCTCCTTGAGTTTCTTTAGGGTATGAGAGGTAAGAATCAACAGAGACACAGATACTTTTCTAAATAATTTTATTGACATTACGACAACAGTTTTACAGATAAAGATGCTTCTAACCTTATCCGGTAATCCAACTCGGAAGCAAGGTTGATCAAATCCTCCTGGGAGATTGAGGGGTTTTGACATCTGTGAACTGCTTCTGTTTCCCCAAAATCACTGTAAAATGGGTGTTTTTATACTTTTTTTTTTGCTGCTGCAAAACCGCTTGCTAGTTTCCCAGATCCAGCCAGACAGTTGTCTTATCCCTAACCATGGTATTCTCTGCTTGTCTCTTTGAAAGTACAGCAAGTCTCTCTTTCAACAGTGTGAAGCATCAACAATATGCATGATACTTGGTCCAAGTTCCCCACATGCCTTCTGATTTTGGGCAAAGTCTGCGTTCTTTCCTTTGTTGTAAACACTTAACCAAATTCTGCTCTTTTATCAAAGATTCAGCCTGCTAATCTAGGGTTTTAAGCCCATTGCTCGATCCAACCCACGGTTCCCAGGCAAGTGTTGCCCCTGATAGTTCCTGCTCCATAGGCCTTACTAAGCCTCGCTTAAGAGCAGGTACCAAAACGATCCATAGGCAGGGTTTCAATCTTCCTCAACTGCTGGTATTAAAAGTCCAAATTGAAAACTCATCTCCCCTCTGGTTCGTTATTATTCTGAATGTTTCTAGCACTCAAGTACAGGCAGTCTTTTTTCTTTAAGCTTTAATCATTTTGCTTTTCTTCACTGCCGTTTATTCCTTTCTCCCGCCCCCCGAGCCACCAAGCTCTGTTTATTTATGGTTAAGTTTTATACCTTCACCTCCATATCTAGTATAACTGAGCCCCTCTGACTTCTTGGGAAGGGGGTGGGGAAAAGAAAGAAAGAAGTATTCTAATTTTTAACCTTGATTTTCTATTTGTCATCTAGTGCCATGATACAGTTTAACTTAATGTGGGTACACTATTTAAACCAAAGGGAATTAAGATGTAAATTATGTCTTCTAATCTTGTACTTTGTTTGATAGCTACCACCACTCCCAGTGAGGTCAGCAGATTTATTAAAAGAAAGACTTGCATTTATATAGCGACTTTCACAACCACTGGATGTCTCAAAGCGCTTTACAGCCAATGAAGTACTTTTTTTGAAGTGGAGTCACTGTTGTAATCTGGGGAAGTAGGGAATCGATATTTTAGAAAGTTTAGTAGTTCAATGTGCATAAGTACGTGATGTTTGTACAGTTGACGGGAGTCTTCAACATGCCAGAATTTGATGCAATTTGTACTGCGTTTGGCTCATTCACCAGTTAAGGAAATGTTTACAAGTGTCTCCACATAACCTCCTTCTTGCACAGCTCTTAAAATACCTGAAGAAGCATCTTTAAAAATGGGGGTTTTACTCCCAGTTTGTGAGCGTCTCATCTTGTGATCTGCAGTTGGATCCAAAAAGGAAGTTGGGAGCTAATCTTTGTATGCCTTGTATCAACTTAAGAATTCTCTCACAAACCAGTCTGTGTTGGTGGTTATCCTACACGGGAGCAATATCCTAATCCCATGTATTAGTCCTATTCTGCTATCCTCCTCCTTCCACTAGACCCCTCAATCGCTGGCGAAAGTTTGTTTCTATCTTGAGCATTGTGTCCAATTCTAGGCACCACACTTTAGGAAGGATGGGAAGGCTTTAGAGAGGGCACAAGAGATTTACTGGAATGGGATGAGGGATTACAGTTATGTGGCTAGACTGGAGAAGCTGGGGTTGTTCTCCTTCGAGCAGAGAGGGCCAAGAGCAGGTTTGATTGAGGTGTTTAAAATCCAAAACAACTTGTATTTATATAGCGCCTTTAGCATAGTAAAACGTCCCAAGGCACTTCACAGGAATATTAAAAGACACAAAATTTGACACCGAGCCACAGAAGGAGAAATTAGGGCAGGTGACCAAAAGCTTGGTCAAAGAGGTAGCGAGGCGGAGACGTTTAGGGAGGGAATTCAAGCTTAGGGGCTAGGTAACAAAAGGCACAGCCACCAATGGTTGAGCGATTATAATCAGAGCTGCTCAAGAGGGCAGAATTAGGAGCGCAGATATCTTGGGGGATTGTGGGGCTGAAGGAGATTACAGAGATAGGAAGGGGCGAAGCCATGGAGGGATTTGAAAACAAGGATGAGAATTTTTAAATTATGAAGTGTTTTAGATAGAGTAAATAAAGAGAAACTGTTTCCAATGGCTGAAGGGTTGATAACGAGATGGCACAGATTTAAGGTGATCGGCAAAAGAACCAGAGGCGACATGCGTAAAAAAGGTTTTCCTCAACAAGTTGTTAGGATTTGGAATGTACTGCCTGATAGGATGATGGAAAGGTTCAATAGTAGCCTTCAAAAGGGAATTGGATAAATACTTGGAGAAAAAATTGCAGGGCTATGGGGAAAGAGCAGGGAGTGGGACTAATGAGATTGCTCTTTGAAAGAGCCAGCGCAGACTTGATGGGCTGACTGGCCTGCTTCTGTACTGTACTATTCTGATTCTATCTACACTGTCCCATCCAGTCATAATTTTAAACACCTCGATCTATCAACTCATTCCGTAATCTCCACCATTCACACGAGAAGTTTTTCTTTGGAATGTACTGTGAATATATAAGATCCTGAGGGGTCTTGACAGGGTGGATGTGGAGAGGATGTTGCCTCTTGTGGGAGAGTCTAGAACTAGGGGGTCACCCATTTAAGACAGAGATGAGGAGAAATTTTTTCTCAGTGGGTTGAGAGTCTTTGAATATTTTTAAGGCAGAGGTAGATAGATTCTTGGTAAGCAAGGGGGTAGGCAGGAATGTGGAGTAATTGGATCAGCCATGATCTTATTGAATGGTGGAGCGGGCTTGGAGGGCCGAGTGGCCTATTCCTGTTCCTAATGTTTGTATTTTATATTCAAAAAGCAGATATAATCCCAAAAAATGTTCATATGCATTATCCTTGACACTTTTTTACAAGCCAAATCTTTAGCTGCTAGGAAGCACAGAGTTAAGTGTCTCTGCAACTCCTATTGGAGTCATTCAAGGACCATGGACTGGTCAGGCAGCGAGACCCCAGACCAGCTGGGTCTCCATTCAGGTGAAGAGTCACCATTAATCTCGCTTAGAACACTTGTGCTGTTTCTCAAAACTATGAATTGGCGGTACGTATGAGCTGAAGCATTTAAAATTCCACAAATTCAAGGTAACCACACATCAATCAAGCCACTAAACTGCAAACAGCTTTCACACTGAGCCAAGGGAAAGAAAAACTACAAGGTGACCACAATATCAATAAAATGCAGGCTTTTAATTTGATTAGCACTGTTAGTTTATTAAGGGACATTATTCATCCAAACATATTTTAAATGTTCCTTTAACAGCCTGCTTTACGGAAACCAGGTTTTCTTGCCACTGAAATGGTTTGGTTCCATTACATGTAAAAACTATCATACACTGGAATGATCCAATTGTCAGGGTGACCATATAACAACCCCCCCATTCTGCTGTGATTTCCTGGATGCAAATCAGGAGATCAAGCACACCTTTATCTCATGCCTCATCACATCTCGATGTTCCACATCTGAATTCTTTTTTTTTTTGAAGTGCAGTCACCATCTTGTGGGCATATGCAAAGCTAAATGTTTTCATAATGTTCTGGCAACATTGACTCACACAGCATAAACAAATGCTCACTGTTTCAGTTACTTTCATGAACAAGTTGGAGAGCAGGATTCAGGACATTTTTGATGGTTCTTCTCTAGTCTCATGTAATGGGGCTGTGACCAACAGTAAAATCCTTTGTACCCAAACTGGCATTTGCCACATGAAGAAATACAAGATTATAGCTGGGGGTCCCCAGAGTAGGAGTGTACTTACTGAATTAGCAATTCCTACCCACTGCTGCACTCTGGATTCGATTAAGTTGGGTTGTCTTAGATGTTTCTGCATTCACAAAAGCTTCTGTTGTTGCATTGCCTCAAACACCAAGTATAAAAGTTAAGGAATTTATGATTTCCTGTTCCAATTTCACATGGCCTTTTAATAACATTGTCATTGATGTGAAACTCCAGCATCCTTGTCATTTTAAGGATTCAACCTGAACTGAGAGAAGATGGATTGAAAATCCACTTTGTGGTTTTGAGGCGAGTGTGATCTGGAATTTTCAGTTGAGAGCAGGTCTTATCATTTTACTTTGGCTCTTTTCAGGAAGTGCCGACAACAGGAACATTCTGGTCCATGACCACGTCTTGGAGATGTCTCCACCGACCTCCAGATTTACATACAGGTGTTCAAAGAAATTTAAGCACAAGCAGCATCACCCCGTGAGACAGACATTAAAAACGGAGCTGTCAACTCTTCCATTTAGGCTTTGCTGCTGCCAAGAACACATTTCAGTAGTAACATGGGTGTATTAATGTTTACATGTAACAAAACCTGCACAACTTTTTTCTTTTTAAATAAGAAAAAGACACCATAGGTGAAGGCAATTCGAAGCATGAGCACTAAGGATCTGTCGTTACAGGGATTTACCGCTCCTGTTCAGAGCAGATCAACATTTCCTGACCCTAGACTCCCAAACCGGCCATCAGCTCACTGCACCCATTTCCCTCCAACCGGCTTGATGCCCGGTTTCACAAAACAAGATGAACAAATTCCACCCATCACCAGCGGAATGCAGGTCCAGCTGCCCTAGGAACCGCCACACAGCAAGGTACCTGCGCTCAAAGTCTGGCCACAGTAGCACTTTTCACTGGAACCTCGGGTCCTGCAAATGAAATCACAGTTAGAAGGCGTTCCAAATAACCATAGAATCATACAGCACAGAGGCTGCGGACCCAAGCTGGGAGCGACTGAGAAATAAAGAGTGTGGCAGAGGCCCTGAGGCGGACCCAAGCTGGGAGCGAGAGAGAGATAAAGAGCACGGCAGAGGCTGCGGACCTGAGCGGGACCCGAGCTGGGAGCGAGAGAGGCTGCGGACCGGAGCTGGGAGCGAGAGAGGCTGCGGACCGGAGCTGGGAGCGAGAGGGGCTGCGGACCGGAGCTGGGAGCGAGAGAGGCTGCGGACCGGAGCTGGGAGCGAGAGGGGCTGCGGACCGGAGCTGGACCCGAGCTGGGAGCGAGAGAGGCTGCGGACCGGAGCTGGGAGCGAGAGAGGCTGCGGACCGGAGCTGGGAGCGAGAGAGGCTGCGGACCGGAGCTGGGAGCGAGAGAGGCTGCGGACCGGAGCTGGGAGCGAGAGAGGCTGCGGACCCGAGCTGGGAGCGAGAGAGGCTGCGGACCTGAGCTGGGAGCGAGAGAGGCTGCGGACCGGAGCTGGGAGCGAGAGAGGCTGCGGACCGGAGCTGGGAGCGAGAGGGGCTGCGGACCCGAGCTGGGAGCGAGAGGGGCTGCGGACCGGAGCTGGGAGCGAGAGAGGCTGCGGACCGGAGCTGGGAGCGAGAGAGGCTGCGGACCGGAGCTGGGAGCGAGAGGGGCTGCGGACCGGAGCTGGGAGCGAGAGAGGCTGCGGACCGGAGCTGGGAGCGAGAGAGGCTGCGGACCGGAGCTGGGAGCGAGAGAGGCTGCGGACCGGAGCTGGACCCGAGCTGGGAGCGAGAGAGGCTGCGGACCGGAGCTGGACCCGAGCTGGGAGAGAGGCTGCGGACCGGAGCTGGGAGCGAGAGAGGCTGCGGACCCGAGCTGGGAGCGAGAGAGGCTGCGGACCTGAGCTGGGAGCGAGAGAGGCTGCGGACCGGAGCTGGGAGCGAGAGAGGCTGCGGACCGGAGCTGGACCCGAGCTGGGAGAGGGGCTGCGGACCGGAGCTGGACCCGAGCTGGGAGCGAGAGAGGCTGCGGACCTGAGCTGGGAGCGAGAGAGGCTGCGGACCGGAGCTGGGAGCGAGAGAGGCTGCGGACCGGAGCTGGACCCGAGCTGGGAGAGGGGCTGCGGACCGGAGCTGGACCCGAGCTGGGAGCGAGAGAGGCTGCGGACCAGAGCTGGACCCGAGCTGGGAGCGAGAGTGGCTGCGGACCCGAGCTGGGAGAGATACAACGGACCGGTGAGTGTAAAGAAGTAAAAAGTAATCGAAGTGTGACATCACCAGAAAGCAGGTAAGTGATTGGTTGGTGAGTATTTCTCTTTCTTGCTTTTTGCCAAACTTGGGCATCTAAATTTAAATGCCTTGGTGTAGATTAAAAGATATATGTGTTCCATACTTTAAAAACAAATTAATTAATTGAGATGGGTGACCAGGCTTCAGACACTGACACATTAGGGAGGGGGAGCGTTACCTGGACACTAAGTTCCAGGAGGCAGTCACACCCACTAGAGTAATTACTTCCAATTTGGCCCATGGTCAGGGACAGGAGGGTGTGACTACAAGCGAGGCAGGTATTGGGATCCAGGAGGTAGTGATGGAGGAGCCTCAGCCCTTGGCCTTGTCCAACAGGTACGAGATTCTTGCTCGCTGTGTGGACAAGGGCAGGGACTGCAGGGAGGATGAGCAATCTGACCACAGCGCTGTGGTACATGGAGCCATTCAAGTGGGGGGAGTAAAAAGAAATGTTGTAGTGATAGGGGACAGTATAGTTAGGGCGATAGATACTGCCCTCTGCAGCAGAGAGCGTGAGTCCCGAAGGCTGTGTTGCCTGTCCGGTGCCAGGGTTAAGGACATCTCCTCTAGGCTGGAGAGGAACTTGGAGTGGGAAGGGGAAGATCCGGTTGTCATGGTCCACGTAGGTACCAATGACATAGGTAGGACAAAGAAAGAGGTTCTGCTGAGAGAGTATGAGCAGGTAGGGGCTAAATTAAAAAGCAGAACCACAAAGGTAATAATCTCTGGATTACTACCTGAGCCACGAGCGAATTTGCATTGGATAAATAAGATCAGAGAAATGAACGAGTGGCTCAAAGACTGGTGTGGGAGAAATTAGTTTTGATTTGTGGGGCACTGGCACCAGTACTGGGACAATAGAGAGCATCCTGACGAACTGTATCACAGTATGGTATGGCAGCTGTAGCTACTATGACCGGAAAGCCCTGCAGCGGGTAGTCAAAACTGCCCAACGCATTACCGGCACCCGGCTACCGACCATAGAGCACATATACCAGAAACGCTGTTTACGGAGGTCACGGTCCATCATCAAAGACCCTACCCACCTCAGCCACAGTCTGTTCGCCCTCCTGCCATCTGGGAGACGCTACAGATGCATTCGCACCTGTACGACCAGATTTAGGAACAGCTTCTTTCCCAGGGCTGTCATCCTACTGAACTCCACAAATAAACTCTAAAGCCTGCACATCTGCCAATGCACTTTATTATGGTTATGTTTATGTTAATGTATTACAAGCCAAATGTATGTTGAATGTTTAAATGTCTTAATCTAAATGTACACTCTCGGGAGCCGCAAGCCTACATTTCGTTGTACTGCACTTGTGCACTAACAATGACAATAAAGTTGATTATTATTATTAAGAGGGAGCTATTCCGTTTGGACGGGCTTTACTTGAACCATGCTGGGGCTAGAGTCCTGGCAAATCGAATAACTAGGGCTGTAGAGAGGGTTTTAAACTAAATAGTGGAGGGGGGGGGGGGGGCGCGGTCCAGGTGAGCGGGAATTTAAAAAGTCAATGAGAAATGAGAAACCAGTAGGGCAGGATAGAGATGGGGGAAATAATAGCCAGAGTGTGACAGGAAGGGACAGAATGTTTAAAAATAAGAGTGCAACAGAAAATGGGGCCAAAACAAGGAGAAATGGTAAAAAGACAAAGTTAAAAGCTCTATATCTGAATGCATGCAGCATTCGTAACAAGATAGATGAGTTGACGGCATAGATACAAATGGGTATGATCTGATCGCCATTACAGAGACGTGGTTGCAAGGTGACCAGGGCTGGGAACTGAATATTCCAGGGTATTTGACAATTTGGAAGGATAGACAGAAAGAAAAGGGAGGTGGGGTGGCTTTGATGGTAAAGGATGGGATCAGTGCAGTGGTGAGAAGTGATATTGGCTCAGAAGATCAAGATGTAGAATCGGTTTGGGTGGAGATAAAAAATAATAAAGGGAAAAAGTCTCTGGTGGGTGTAGTCTACAGGCCCCCGAACAGTAGCAATACTGTTGGACAGAGTATAAATCAACAAATAATGGAGGCCTGTAAAAAAGGTATGGTAATAATCATGGGTGATTTTAATCTCCATATTGATTGGACAAATCAAATTGGCCATGGCAGTCTTGAGGAGGAGTTCATAGAATGTATCCAGGATGGTTTCCTAGAACAGTATGTAATGGAACCAACCAGGGAGCAGGCTATCTTGGATCTGGTACTGTGTAATGAGACAGAATTAATAAATGAGCTCATAGTAAAGGATCCTCCAGGAAAGAGTGATCATAACATGGTTGAATTTCAAATTCAGTTGGAGGGTGAGAAAGTTGTATCTCAAACCAGTGTCCTGACCTTAAACAAAGGCAATTACAATAGCATGAGGGCAGAACTGGCTAAAGTGGACTGGAAAAATAAATTAAAGGGTAAGACAGTTGAAATGCAGTGGCAGACATTTAAGGAGATATTTCATAACTCTCAACAAAAATATATTCCAGTGAGAAAGAAAGATTTTAAGAGAAGGGAGCACCATCCGTGGCTAACTAAGGAAGTAAAGGATGGTATCAAATTGAAAACAAAGGCATACAATGTTGCCAAGATTGGTGAATTTTTAAAAACCAGCAAAGGATGACTAAAAAAAGAGATGAATTATGAGAGTAAACTGGCAAGAAATATTAAAACAGATAGTAAGAGCTTCTACAGGTATATAAAGAGAGTAGCTAAAGTAAACATTGGTCCCTTAGAGGATGAGACTGGGGAATTAATAATGGGGAAATGACGGAGACTCTGAACAAATATTTTGTATCTGTCTTCACGGTAGAAGACACTAACAACATCCCAATAATGGATAACCAAGGGGCCACAGGGAGGGGGGAACTAAAGACAATCACTATCACCAAGGAAAAAGTACTCGGACCAGATGGCCTGCATCCCAGGGTCTTAAAAGAAGTGACTGCAGAGATAATGGATGCATTGGTTGCAATATACCAAAATTCCCTGGACTCTGGAGAGGTCCCAGCAGATTGGAAAACTGCAAATGTAACACCCCTATTTAAGAAAGGAGGGAGACAGAAAGCAGGAAACTATAGGCCAGTTAGCCTAACATCCGTCGTTGGGAAAATGCTGGAGTCCTTCATTAAGGAAGCAGTAGCAGGGCATTTGGAAAATCATAATGCAGTCAGGCAGAGTCAGCATGGTTTTATGAAAGGGAAATCATGTTTAACAAATTTGCTGGAGTTCTTTGAGGATGTAATGAGCAGGGTGGACAAAGGTGAGCCAGTGGATGTGGTGTATTTGGATTTCCAGAAGGCATTCGATAAGGTGCCACATATAAGGTTACTGCACAAGATAAGAGCTCATGGAATTGGGGGTAATATGGATAGAGAATTGGCTAACTAACAGAAAGCAGAGTCGGGATAAATGGGTCATTTTCCAGTTGGCAAACGGTAACTAGTGGGGTGCCACAGGGATCAGTGCTGGGGCCTCAACTATTTACAATCTACATTAATGACTTGGATGAAGGGACCGAGTGTAAGGTAGCCAAGTTTGCAGATGATACAAAGATGGGTGGGAAAGCAAGTTGTGCAGAGGACTCAAAGAATCTGCAAAGGGATATAGACATGCTAAGTGAGTGGGCAAACATTTGGCAGAGGGAGTGCGAGGTTATCCACTTTGGCAGGAAAAATAAAAAAGCAAATTATTATTTAAATAGCAAGAGATTACAAAATGCTGTAGTTCAGAGGGACCTGGGGGTCCTTGTGCATGAAACACAAAGTTAGCATGCAGGTACAGCAAGTAATCAAAAAGGCAAATGGAATGTTGGCCTTTATTGCAAGGGGGTTGGAGTATAAAAGTAGGGAAGTCCCGCTACAACTGTACAGGGTATTGGTGAGACCACACCTTGAGCACTGCGTACAGTTTTGGTCTCCTTATTTAAGGAAGGATATACTTGCATTGGAGGCAGTTCAGAGACGATTCACACGGTTGATTCCTGAGATGAGGGAGTTGACTTATGAAGAAAGGTTGAGCAGGCTGGGCCTATACTTATTGGAATTTAGAAGAATGAGAGGTGATCTTATTGAAACATATAAGATACTGAGGGGGCTCGACAGGGTAGATGAAGAGAGGATGTTTCCCCTCGTGGGGAAATCTAGAACTCGGGGGCACAGTTTCAGAATAAAGGGTCGCCCTTTTAGAGCTGAGATGAGGAGGAATTTCTTCTCTGAGGGTCGTAAATCTTTGGAAGCTGGGTCATTAAATACATTTAAGGTGGAGATAGACAGATTTTTGCAAGATAAGGGAGTGAAGGGTTATGGGGAGCGGGCAGGGAAGTGGCTTTGAGCCCAAGATCAGCCATGGTCTTATTGAATGGCGGAGCAGGCTCGAGGGGCCAAGTGGCCTATTCCTGAACCTATTATGTTCACAGGAGGCCATTTGATCCATCGTGCCTGCGCTAGTACAACTTATTTTTTAAATAAACATGAAAAAATTCCAAAATATTCATGGATTGAAGCGTCACGAGAAGGGGTGAATTTCTTGGGGCTCCCTCCACTCTGCTACCTAACTTTGGTGGAAAGCCTGTTTACGTGGCATAAACAGTATTTCCGCAGTGGCGGTGACGGATCAGGAAATTCACCCCCTCAAATGTTACTATGGGTCACATTGAGTGACTAGATTTTAAACCTCTGTGCGAAGCAAGTTTGTAAACCTGCAATTTCTATCCTGCTCCTTACAGTGTCCGAGTTCAGGTAATTATAACTTGCCACACTTAGCGCAGCCCCTAACCTGCTCCTGCTCAGGAAAGCTGAAAAAAGACCAAAACTGCCTCCAATCTATTTGTCAACTTTTGATCAATGACGGAGAAGTTCTACTTTGCATATTGCTCCCATTACATGCGGAGCCGTGCCATACAAGCGGTACACACGGAGCCACATGGTACAAGCAGAGCCGCACCGGGCTGCACGGAATTCTAAGTTTTATTATTGTTATGCAGAGGGAGGTTGAAGACCACAAAACCCTTCTTTTTTGGTGTGAAAGGTAAACTGGACATCCTTACCCAACATGTCCACCACCCTGGCAACAGTCTGCTTGTTCACCTTACAGGCGATCCCACCAGCTCTGTAAAGGATCAAATCAATAAGTGTCAAGTCACATCCTCGCAGTGGATACAAATGCGACTAAACTACCTTTGAACAGCACTGTCTGAGAACGCGAGATGTATTTTTCTGATACGTACATCTTTAGTTTCTCCACAGCACCGAACCGGCCCAAAGCAGCCAGTGCATTTTTCTGCATATCCACCGAAAGGACCTCATTATACTTTATGGCACCTACACTCAGGAGAGAAAGTGAGAGTCAGACTATGATGGGAATAGATGCACAATTCTGCTGTAATACACTGATCACTGACATGATGATATGATCCATTCCTTACCCCTGATCAGCAACAGGTTGTCCTTGCAGTAAATCACAAGTTCACATGCAGCTCTGATCAGCAGTGGAACTCACTCATCCACACTTTGTAAATATGTGAGGCAACTGTCAGGGAAACCACAAGGCTGCAAGAATACCATTCAAGGACATGTACAGCAACTGGGATTACTGCAATCCCCGTCACCTCTGGGAATCTGTTGATAGGATTTTGCTCCCTCAGTCAATGGCAAGCTTCTTACATGAAGGGACTATGGCAGCCTCACTTCAATTCCTGATGGGTGGGTCCACAGCATTAAGCTCCCTGTACCTGGCACTAATTTGGCAATCTCGCCAATGTGAACAAAACCTTTCACACTGGTGCACTCGGGACTGGGAATAAGGCACATTGATAGGGCCTTTACTTGGCAGCTGACCCACGAGTTCCTGTGGTGTGCTTGATGATGAGAATACTGCAGTGAAAGTCAACACATCTCCTACCACCCAACAATATCATCAGTCATCCTCAGCACAATAAAAGCCAGCTCAAAACAGGCATATTAAAGTCACAGACACAGCTGAAACTCAGGTCATCGCTATCCCGGTTAAAGGGAAACTCAGGCCATCACTGTCCCAGTTAAAGGGAAACTCTGGCCATCACTGTCCCAGTTAAAGGGAAACTCAGGCCATCTCTGTCCCGGTTAAAGAGAAACTCTGGCCCTCACTGTCCCAGTTAAAGGGAAACTCAGGCCATCACTGTCCCAGTTGAAGGGAAACTCAGGCCATCACTGTCCCAGTTAAAGGGAAACTCAGGCCATCTCTGTCCCAGTTAAAGGGAAACTCAGGCCCTCACTGTCCCAGTTAAAGGGAAACTCAGGCCATCTCTGTCCCAGTTAAAGGGAAACTCAGGCCATCACTGTCCCAGTTAAAGGGAAACTCAGGCCATCACTGTCCCAGTTAAAGGGAAACTCAGGCCATCACTGTCCCAGTTAAAGGGAAACTCAGGCCATCACTGTCCCAGTTGAAGGAGAAATCCAAACACTCCGGAGCCAGTTAAAAGGGGAAATCATGGTTGAAAATGATACATTTTTAAATGAAATACCTGTTAAAATGAGTTCTGCTGCATAGTTTCGGATTTCAGTAACTAACTTCTTCTCAGTAAAATCATCAGTGAATTCTGTGCACAGCAGGTATTTGCAAATAACCTACAGATACAAACATTTATGTTCAAGCGAGATCCTTGGAGTTTTTTTTTAAATTAAAAAGTCTTTATTTTATGGTGTGTATTTCTAGTGAAAACCAGAAGAGATAGAAAGATTGTGTAGAAATTATCGAACAAACATTTCTGTAATCTAACACCTGCATTCTGAAAATTAATATTTTAAACTTTAAAATATAGCAAAAAAATTAAACATTAAAATTAAAAATATCTTCCTATATCTCAAGACTTGCAAAATGTACCATGTGGAGCACTATAGAATAATCGTGACGTCAATAGATTTTATGCGTTCCATCACCTTTAGGGATCCTTTTTAAATTGTCAAGAAGGACAACAGGCTGCACAAGTGGTGGGGGAGTCTGATTTACACTTGCCCAAACACAAGGCAGCCCATCACCACCTCCTCAGGACAACTAGGAATGGGCAATCATTTCAGCCTTGCCAGCATCGCCCACATCCCAAAACAAATTGACAGAGCCTCAGTGTTGCTGCAGACGTTAACCTGACAGAGGTAGTCAGATAATTACAGAGCTCCGTTAGGGCAAGGTGCCAGAGAGCAGTAGCTACCCATCAGGGCAGGTTGTTTTTTTAAAAATTCATTCACGGGATGTGGGCGTCCTGGCAAGGCCAGCATTTACTGCCCATCCCCAATTGCCCTCGAGAAGACGGTGGTGAGCCGCCTTATACAACCATTTCAGAGGGCAACTAAGAGTCAACCACATTGCTGTGGGTCTGGAGTCACATATAGGCCAGACCAGGTAAGGATGGCAGATTTCCTTCCCTAAAGGACATTAGTGAACCAGATGGGTTTTTACGACAATCTGATAGTTTCATGGTTACCATTACCGATACTAGCTTTTTATTCCAGATTTATTTCATTAACTGAATTTAAGTTCCACAGCTGCCGTGGTGGGATTTAAACTCACGTCTCTGGATCATTAGTCCAGTAACATAACCACTATACAACCGTTAATTGGATTTGTTTTAGCAGCATTCAATGAATCGGGCAAATTACTACAATGCGCTGAGATCCTATGTCAGTGCTATCTGTTTTGCACAGGTACGCACACAAACTAACCACTAAAGCTCAATTATTTGTTACAGCCATGTGTTATTTATGATGTACATTTCCCAACGCAACATAGATGACGCTTTACGGCCAGCACTTCTCTTATTGACATACCTCAGGTTAACCATTACCCAACATGAGAAGTGTCACATAGGAACATGGTAATGCCACTTACCACATCTGTCCTACTATTAAAAAAGACCATAAAAGCAGTTAAGACTTAAGGGACACACCTATTAATTCCAGATGACTAACTGTGGAACAAACCTGTTTAAACACAAACTGGATGAGTTCTGATGTATAATCAAGGATGTTTCTATGGCTCCCTGTTGCCTTGGTCAGTCATTCGCGCCACATTTTCTCTTTGCACTTCCATACTCAATCCCTTGTATAAACAACTCCTGACATGCAGGCCGTGACTTACTGTATTTGTATCTATTGTCTTGTTAAATGTTGGAAAAGCCCAGTTTATGTGCACTAAAGCCATGTGAATTTACCTCAGCACTGGTTCTATTGCCACATTACATCAACAGCTGCCCTCACAGCCATCAGTGTCAGCTGCGGCTCAGTCGGTGTCCTGAGCCAATCCCTCAACCAACATCACTAAAGCAGATTATCTGGTAATTATCACATTGCTGTTTGTGGGATCTTGCTGTGCGCAAATTGGCTGCCGCGTTTCCTACATTACAACAGTGACTACACTTCAAACGTGCTTCATTGTTTGTAAAGCGCTTTGGGACGTCCCGAGGTGGTGAAAGGTGCTGTAGAAATGCAAGTTCGTTCTTTCTATTCACAGCACTACTTTTCATTTTATATATCTAGAAAAACTCACCGTCAAATGAATGCAGAGCTTCATTACCTATTTGGAGGGACACTTTCAAAGTCATTATTTAGTGGGCAAATTATTCAGCACGGTTGGAGACACAGTTAGCAGCTTTTTCAGGCCGAATATTTGACACCACAGAGTGGTACGACACGGGTTGGCACTCTCACCCCCACCTGGTACGTCTCTAACCGGAGTCAGACCTCTGCAGCGATGCAATGATAAGACAGAAAGAGGGGGATTGTCACAGGTCAGACCTATTGCCTTGAGGGACTCTTGCACTTCCTAATGGTTAGTTACAGAGTAGCTTTGTCAGAAGCCTGCCTACCCTCTCGGTCAGGTACAAAGGGAGGGCGAACCTTAAAGTGGTGATTGGGGGACAAACACAAAAATGGGACAGGAAAATGACAGTGCATTGATAGTTTGAGAAAACTGAAGGAGAAATCGATATATGGATCAAGATTTAAATTATAATTTAAATTACTGAGATAGATATACTGTAAATGGAGAGAGATACAGATATCTCTCTCTACACACACAAATAAAAATATATAAAAAATATCTGGCAACAGAAAAAGACCTTTAGACCCATCTAATTGTTGACATACTGACCCCACTTTCTCACGATATCCCTCATACACTCCTCTTGCTAGAAATACATCCATATGTTGCCCATTTATAACATGTACTTCAATTGCCTCCCCTGGTTACTCACTACTCTATGATCCTGAGTGAAGAGGTTCTGCCTAACTTCCTTTCTCAATTCTAACCTCTTCATTTTTAATAGAAGACACATAAACCATTATAAGGGTGTAAGTGAAGAGCAGAACTGTTGCAATTATTACACAGTGCCTGACCAATCTAAAAGGATGAAGAGAAACTAGTGGAAGCTGACAATAGATGTGGGATGGTATTGTTTTATGACAGGATATTTAAACGTAAACACAGAAATCGAAAAGGAATCCTAAAACGATCAAATTATTTACAGAAAATTCACCAACCTACCTGATAACCTTCCAGAAAAGGCCCAAACATGTCTGACAAAAAGGAAATGGTGGCACTGCCCTTTTCGTCAACGTAGAGGTCTATGTGGGACCCCTGAATGGCACCGCTCTTCATCAGCAAGTACAGCCCTTCGTCAAAGTCCTGCAGTGAGAGAGAACAGTCACAACACCAAACATAACTTACGATGAATGAACCGAGATACAGAATCTAGATCACAAGCGAGCAAGACAAGAGATGACCAGTGACAAAGTCACAGGCCAACTGTGCGACCAACAAATTCTGTATTTCAGTTACCCATTTACCCATTTACCCATGCAGTGTAACGCAGGTTTAAAAAAACTACCTTAAAAATGTTTTAACTTAGTATTAATGGGGACAGGATGTTGTAAAATTGTCCAATCCTTTTGAGAGCACTTTTAGAATCATAGAAATTTATGGCATAGAAGGAGGCCAATGGGTTCATCGTATCTGCACCGGCCAAAAAAGAGCTCTCCAGCCTAATCCCACTTTCCAGCTCTTGGTCCGTAGCCCTGTAGGTTACGGCACTTCACGCACATATCCAAGTACTTTTTAAATGTGATGAGGGTCTCTGCCTCTACCACCCTTTCAGGCAGTGAGTTCCAGACCCCCACCACCCTCTGGGTGAAGAAAGTTCTCAACTTCCCTCCAATCCTTCTACCAATTACTTTAAATCTATACCCCCTGGTTATTGACCTCCCTGCTTAGGATGGGAATGTTATTATGAACAGCTCAACATATAATAACTATTAAGATCCGATAAGTAAAATATATTGTAAGTGACTTTCTGAAGTGCATTACAGCCTTAACAACAGACTCAACATTCCCATTGGTGCACAGTATGAAAATGGAAACGATCCATTTCTGGCCTCCCCCTTGGGGTGTGAATGTGTAGGAAGTAGCATTAAGAAGCAAATTGCCGGACACAGGCTGTTCTTAGCCCTGCTTTACACCCCACACTGCATTTCACATTACCTTGACAAGATTTCCTGGCAAAAAAATAAACTCATCTGAGAACACTTCACGCAGGTAGCTAAAACAGCTGTAGACATCCTCTGAAAGAAAGGAGAAAACAACATTACCTGCAACCTGAAATCGGAGGCCAGACATGCTCTATTTTCTCTTAATGGTGTGCAGGGGTGAATTATATTTTAAAAATGTTTTAAATGGTTTTAGTCACTGTGTATGAAGGTACATTACATACAGTAGCTACCTTACACTATCAATTTATTCACTGCGCGCCCTGGTACATTTCATACAGCACACGTCTTGGTGAAACACATCTCAGATGCCACTGCTCGGACAGCAGTTGGGGGACCAGATGGACCCATGGGCTCTTTCCACTATGAGACTTCCTATGTTTCTAAGAGGAAGTACCTATAAATTGTCTACTTATTAACTGGTTTCCTGCATTTCTTGCACAATGCACTTTGCTAACGGCATTACTCGTAAATAGATTAGAAATCCAGCACAAGGTTGGTTACAATCACTGCCAAGTGGAAAATGTTGCTATTGTGGCGGTACCACTGGTTGTCCCTTACATTGAGATACATAATTCCCTTTAACTTACCTTACTGTATGTGTCTGTTACTATACTCAGGCTTCTCTCCTGTACTCTGCGTCATGACGTCAGAGCTCGGAACCTTCCAACAGTTGAGTTCAGAACCTGCTAGCGGTTGAGCTCGGAACCTGCTGGCAGTTCACAGAATCACAGAAACCCCACAGTGCAGATAGAGGCCATTTCGGCCCATCGAGCCTGCACCGACACATATCCCACCCGATCCCCGTAACCCCTACACCAACACATATCCCACCCTATCCCTGTAACCCCACGTATTTAATCCCCCTAACACTAAGGGTCAATTTATCATAGCCAATCAACCTAACCCGCACATTTTTGGACTGTGGGAGGAAACCGGAGCACCCGGAGGAAACCCACGCAAACACGGGGAGAATGTGCAAACTCCACACAGACAGTCACCCGAGGCCGGATTCGAACCCGGGTCTCTGGCGCTGTGAGGCAACAGTGCTAACCAGTTGAGCTGGGAAACTTCTAGTTAGTCCTCGTGGAGTCCCCGCTGGGACAAGACCTATACCACGGTGCTCCTACAGTCAGCCATCTTACCTGCCATCTTACCTGATGTAATTAGTCTGTTCCTGTAAATAAACAACTTGTTAATAGTTCGTCGAAGTCAAACTCTCTCATTTAGTGGCGATCTACACGAATCACTACATTGGTGACCCAACGACGTGTGTACGGGAGCTCATCAATTCCAACACTACAATTGGTGAACCCATATCCGTGAACTATTTTTACGGTAGCAACGCATGCCTGAACCTCGTCTTCCCACAAGACAACCGACGAACAACCACGGAACAGCAACCGCCTAACACCGATTCCTCCAAAGGCGACCCCATCTTTGCGAACATATTCGCAAGGTAAGCGCAGTCTGGAGCAGATCCCATTTGACACGGACAAAACTCAACCGGACCCCGTTTTTTTGTGAACAATTTTCACAAAAGAAGCACGCCATGGAAGCACCAGCCGTTTTGCTGTCGCTACCACAATCCAGGGAGCCACAGTGTCCCTCGTGCTTTATAAAGGTAGAAGCCCCGTTCGACAAGAACATCGATGCGGTGCCGACCACGCACTTGCCTACGGTCCCCGTACTCGTCTTTCCTACTGCCACACGGATGGTCCGCCTCTACGTCCAAAGCAACAGCAAGTATACATCTCTCCAAGCGCGGGGTACAGCATGTTCGGGCCCACAAAATCGGAGCGCGCCCTGCGGGGATACCACGAGGACCCATCCCCCGCGAGCCACGAGGACCCATCCCCCGCGAGCCACGAGGACCCATCCCCCGCGAGCCACGAGGACCCATCCCCCGCGAGCCACGAGGACCCATCCCCCGCGAGCCACGAGGACCCATCCCCCGCGAGCCACGAGGACCCATCCCCCGCGAGCCACGAGGACCCATCCCCCGCGAGCCACGAGGACGACTCCTCCGCCGATGATGCACCAGCCCTTCAGCCTGCTGGTTGTGTTACCTACTACACGATTCGGCGTGAACAAAAGGCGTGCTGCCCTCCCGGCTGTTTTCTCCTAAATCTATAACTGTTAAAAGTGTTGCCGCCCTCCAGGCAGAGTTAACCCCTCCTGAAAGCAACAACCTGGACCGTTGCCGCCCTTTCTCCAGTTTTCCTTTTAACAAACGCAAACGTCTACTGAAGCTGCACACATCGAGGACGGGTCCAACGGGCATCCTGCGGCCGCGATCAGCCACGTGAAAGTTGCTAGCCTCACCGATCACAGGTTAACGCAGTAACTCTTCACCCTCTGTTGTGTTAACGTCGTAGCACTATGGCACGCACCGTTCTGCGTGTTCCAGCCTCCTGAAGGTTTCGCTCACCTGTCGGCAAGTTCACTCACCTCGCCTGTCAAGTCCTTCTGGAACGTTCATTTGGCGTTCCTGCAGAGTTTGTTATAACAAGGACTTGTTCCAACATCAACAGAGTCATCGCCCGCGTCCGCCCAACCTGCCCGTCACTCTGACAAGGCCTGCTGTTTCGCACATCTCCACGGTCCTTCGCCTGACGGATACACTTTATTCGCCACGACGCGCGTACGGATCCCCCCACGAGCGGCATCTTCGGAACTCGCTCGCCAAGCCGAGACAGCACGACCGCCGAGACCACCAGCGTCAGACCATCTCATCCTTGGACTTTCGTTAAAGCAAATTCTGGGGGGGCCTATGTGGCGGTACCACTGGTTGTCCCTTACATTGAGATACATAATTCCCTTTAACTTACCTTACTGTATGTGTCTGTTACTATACTCAGGCTTCTCTCCTATACTCTGCGTCATGACGTCAGAGCTCGGAACCTTCCAACAGTTGAGCTCGGAACCTGCTAGCAGTTGAGCTGGGAAACTTCTAGTTAGTCCTCGTGGAGTCCCCGCTGGGACAAGACCTATACCACGGTGCTCCTACAGTCAGCCATCTTACCTGCCATCTTACCTGATGTAATTAGTCTGTTCCTGTAAATAAACAACTTGTTAATAGTTCGTCGAAGTCAAACTCTCTTATTTAGTGTCGATCTACACGAATCGCTACACTATCTCTAGTAAGAAAGTCAAACCCAATATCTGTTTCCTGTCATTTTCAATGCTCACTGACAAATGATCAGATGGGTATTAACTCCTTTAAGTGACAGGATCAATAGATTCTTGTTCATTCTAGATAATTAAACCACGCCTCAAAAAAAGATGTCATTTCATATTTCTCAACCAACATCTTTGAGCCTAAAGTTTTCTTTCAAATTGAGGAGCCGAGCCCCGGGGCCAGGAGCCAACGAAGGGTACCGGCAATGTGGAAAAGGGTGAAGAGAAGATCAAAAAAATTAGGAAGTTGATGACAAAGTGTGGGTTTTAAAAGCCTGACGATTATAGCAGGGAGGAATGGCTGAGGAGTTCCACAGTTTTGAAGCCCTGGGAAATAATTTCTGAAGGTATTCAAGTCTGTAAACAAATATTTGATTTTATATGTGGAATACACATTCACTATTAGACCTATAATTTTTTGTGCTTACGAAAATGATGGGCTCTAGTGCTGGGGATATTTTATTTTCATCTACATCAAGCACTGCCAGTCATGCACAGCATGATCAGATACTCTCTTTCCTCTGCCTCCCACCACCCCAACAACGTGCCTTTACCCAACCTCCTAATGGATCACTAAATTTCTCCAACCTCCATGCCACTCGTTTTGGAGTTCAATCACCAATTCGGTGCTACTATCGCGAGCTTTGCGCTGTGGGCCCACAACAGAAACTTAGCAAAAATGTATTTCACGTATGATCCTCACAGCCAGCAGCTAGAGACGACCTTCATCCCATCTGTCTGATGTGGATTTAAATCCAGATTCCAAAGGTGAAAGGATAACCCACTGTGCCGCCCTGTCTAACATATGAGATAATGGGTATTGAATTTTTTTTTTTTTTTTTTTTTTTTTTAAATATATTTACCTCTCCTGCAACTGTGTGCCTTTTGAAATGCAATCGCCACCAAGGCAGGGCGCACAAAAACATGCAGTATCTGATTTCTGTAGGACGCACATATCAGCACCGAAACCGTGGACTTGAAAACCTTTTCCACTGTGAATTCAGCTGGGGTCTCCTCTTGGCAAAGCACAACCTGGTTTTTGACCGTCTTCACTATGTTGTGGCGCAGGGCGAGATTCGAGCGAATCACTTGGTCAGATGTCACATTTTCTGGAAAACACAGGGATCAGTAAATTTAGTTCAATGTAAACATGTAGAACAGAAACAAGTAAAACCTACTGACAGATGCTAAAATGGCATCCAATATATTTATCAATAACTATAAGAACAAAATGAACATTAAATTAGTATAGTGTGGCGGAGCCACTAAGGGATTCCGATCATCAAATGTTTATAATTCCCTTTAACAATATGTTAACTACAGCCTGAATCTTTGTATATACTGTTTGCATGTACAGAGCGCGGTCCCTTTAAGAGCGCGGGCAAACGCGATGACATCACGCCGTTCATCACGTGATCCCCCATCGGCGGGAGAAACGTGATGACGTCAGCCACGGGACCGCCCAAGCAGTCCTCGTGGAGCCTCCGAATGGACTAGACCTGTTTTCGTAGTTCTCGTGCATTGGTTTGTTAAACTCAGTTTGTTTTATATTAAACATCGTTTGTTGATCGCCTGAGTCGACCTCAGTCTCTTGATAGGAACTAGACATTCCTACAATAGTACACATTTCTCAATAGCGTTATTGGTTTCTTTTTGACCGGGGCTATAATTTTGCTTTTGCTTGAAAACATTGGCTTCCTAGGTCAAAGGTGCCCAGGCAGCTCCGTACAGATAGTTTTGAACAAGCGACTATAAAATGGAAAGACTGGAAATTTTAATGCTTTAACTTTTCAGCGCCACAAAAATTCACTTGTGTACTTCAGATTCTGCCCCTCCCCTCCCCCCACCAACAGTACAACTGATAGATTATTGGGTATAACCACAGCTGCTACTTTTCATATGTCGTACGTGAGGCCATTGGGTTTCCAGTTGTCACAGAAAAACTGAATTGCACAACGCAATCCCCAAAACACCAATAAAAATCTTGAACTCCAATTTATTATAATAGAATTTAACTTATTCAGTTGCCTTGAAGCAGTGGTCTTGGTAAGCCTGTATTCAGGGCTGTTTTTCAGTTGTATGTTTTAAAAAAAAATTGTCAGCTGTTTTCAGACTGTGCTGACTTTTCCGAGGTTTGTAGATGGGTATGTATGATGTCATGGTATTTATAGCTGAATTTATAGTATAATTAGGCACAAATAAGCTGGAAGACCAGGGAAGAAGACTGCAGATAACTGACTGAAGATGTACCTAGCAGTGAAACCAGTGGGGAATTAGTACCACTGGTTCAATATAGCAGTTAAGCTGCTACTTGATGTGAAGTTGTATATCTTTATACTAATGGCAGCCAACAGATTGGAACAGGAAGTATACAAATTGCTACCAGTCATATTGCCATATAAACTGAACAAGGCTACCTTTGTCAATCACAGTACTGCAATGCTCAAGGTCAAGTATGACATAGAAACATAGAAGATAGGAGCAGGAGTAGGCCATTCGGCCCTTCGAGCCTGCTCCGCCATTCCATGAGATCATGGCTGATCATCCAAATTCAGTACCCTGTCCCTGCCTTCTCCCCATATCCCTTGATCCCTTTAGCCTGAAGAAATATATCCAACTCTTTCTTGAATATATTTAATGAACTGGCCTCCACCGCCCTCTGTGGTAGAGAATTCCACAGGTTCAACACTCTCTGGGTGAAGAAATTCCTTCTCATTTCAGTCCTAAATGGCTTACCCCTTATCCTTAGACTATGACCCCTGGTTCTGGACTCTCCGGCCATCAGAAACATCCTTCCTGCATCTAGTCTGTCCAGGCCTGACAGAATTTTATAGGTTTCGATGAGATCCCCTCTCAATCTTCTAAACTCGTGAGTATAAGCCCAATCGACACAATCTCTCCTCATACGTCATTCCTGCCATCCCAGGTATCAGCCTGGTGAATCTTCACTGCACTCCCTCCATGGCAAGAACGTCCTTCCTCAGGTAAGGCGACCAAAACTGCACACAATACTCAAGGTGCGGCCTCACCAAGGCCCTGTACAACTGTAGCAAGACATCCTTGTTCCTGTACTCAAACCCTCTTGCTACGAAGGCCAACATACCATTTGCCTTCTTAACCGCTTGCTGCACCTGCATGCTTAGCTTCAGCGACTGGTGCACAACACCAACCAGGTCTCTTTGCACTTCCCCTTCTCCCAATCTATTGCCATTCAAATAATAATCTGCCTTCCTGTTTTTGCCACCAAAGTGGATAACCTCACATTTATCCACATTATAGTGCATTTGCCATGTTTCTGCCCAATCACCCAACCTGTCCAAATTGTACTGGAGTTTCACGACATCCTCCTCACAGCTTACCCTCCCACCCAGCTTTGTGTCGTCTGCAAATTTGGAGATATTACATCCAATTCCCTCGTCCAGATCATTAATATATATTGTGAACAGCTGGGGTCCTAGGACCGATCCTTGCGGTACCCCACTAGTCACTGCCTGCCGCTCGGAAAACGACCCATTTATTCCAACTCTTTGTTTTCTGTCCGCCAACCAGTTCTCTATCCAAGTCAATACCTTGCCCCCAATCCCATGTGCCTTAATTTTGCACGCTAATCTCTTATGTGGGACCTTATCGAAAGCCTTCTGAAAGTCCAAATACACCACATCCACTGGTTCTCCCTTATCTATTTTACCAGTTACATCCTCAAAAAATTCCAGTAGATTAGTCAAGCATGATTTACCTTTTGTAAATCCATGTTGACTTTGTCCGATCCTGTCACTGCTTTCCAAGTGCTCTGCTATTACATCTTTTATAATAGACTCTAGCATTTTCCCCAGTACCGATGTCAGGCTTACCGGTCTATAATTCCCTGCTTTTTCTCTACCACCTTTTTTGAATAGTGGGGTAACATTAGCTACCCTCCAATCCATGGGTACTGTTCCAGAGTCTATCGAGTTCTGGAAGATGACCAGCAATGCATCTACTATCTCTAGGGCCACTTCCTTAAGTACCCTGGGATGTAGACCATCAGGCCCTGGGGAGTTATCGGCCTTCACTCCCATCAATTTTCCTAACACCATTTCTCTACAAATACTGATTTCTTTCAGTTCCTCCCTTTCATCAGACCCTATGTTCCCCGGCATCTCTGGGAGGTTATTTGTGTCCTCCTTTGTGAAGACAGAACCAAAGTATGTATTTAGTTGGTCTGCCATTTCCTTGTTTCCCATTATAAATTCCCCTGATTCTGACTGCAAGGGACCTACGCTTGACTTCACCAATCTTTTTCTCTTCACATATCTATAAAAGCTTTTACAGTCAGTTTTTATGTTACCTGCTAGCTTACTCTCATATTCTATTTTCCCTTTCTTAATTAATCCCTTTGTCCTCCTTTGTTGACTCCTAAACTGCTCCCAATCCTCAGGATTATTGCTTTTTCTGGCCAATTTATATGTCCTCTCCTTGGATCTTATGCTATCCCTAATTTCCCTTGTTAGCCACGGTTGAGTCACCTTTTTTGTTTTATTTTTATGCCAAACTGGGATGAACAAATTCTGCAGCTCATCCATTCGGTCTTTGAATGTTTGCCATTGCCTATCCACCGTCAACCCTTTGAGTGCCATTCCCCAATCAATCCTACCCAACTCGCTCCTCAGACCATCGTAGTTTCCTTTATTTAAATTGAGGACCTTTGTCTCCGAGTGAACTACTTCATTCTCCATCTTAATGAAGAATTCAATCATATTATGATCGCTCCAACCCAAGGGGCCTCGTACAACAAGATTGCTAATTAATCCTTTCTCGTTACATAATACCCAGTCTAAGATGGCCTGATCTCTGGTTGGTTCCTCAACATATTGGTCCAGGAAACCATCCCGTAAACACTCCAGGAATTCCTCCTCCACAGTATTGTTACTAATTTGGTTGGCCCAATCTATATGTAGATTAAAGTCACCCATGATGACTGCTGTGCCCTTATTGTACGCTTCTTTAATTTCCCTTTTAATGCCATCCCCAACCTCCGCCTTACTGTTTGGAGGTGTATATACCACTCCCACTAATGTTTTTTCCCCTTAGTATTTCTCAATTCTACCCATACAGATTCCACATCATCAGAACTAATATCCTTCATTACAATTATATTAATCCCTTCTTTAACCAGTAATGCTACCCCACCTCCCTTTCCTTTTTGCCTATCTTTCCTGAATATCGAAAACCCCTGGATGTTGAGTTCCCAGTCTTGGCCATCCTTGAGCCACGTTTCCCTAATCCCAACCAAATCATATTCGTTTACCCTCTATTTGTGCAGCCAATTCATCCACCTTATTACAAATGCTCCTTGCATTAAGACACAAAGCCTTCAGGCTTGTTTTTTTAACGCTCTTAGACCTATTAGAATTATTATTTACTGTGGCCACGTTTGATTTAAACCGTTGATTTCTCTGACTGCCACTTTTGTTTTTCTCCTTCCTATCTTTTGCTTTTATCCCTGTTTCCCTTTCCTCTGTCTCCCTGCTCAGGTTCCCAACCCCCTGCCATTTTAGTTTAAACCCCCCCGAACAGTGCTAGCAAACCTCCCCGCAAGGATATTTGTCCCGCTCTGGTTCAGGTGCAACCCGTCCGACTTGTACAAGTCCCACCTTCCCCAGAAGCAGGCCCAGTGATCCAGGAAACTAAAGCCCTCCCTCCTGCACCAACTCTTTAGCCACGCATTCATCTGTTCTATCCTCCTATTCCTATACTCACTAGCACGTGGCACCGGGAGTAATCCAGAGATTACAACCTTTGAGGTCCTGCTCTTTAATCTGCTACCTAGCTCCCTAAATTCTTGCTGCAGGACCTCATCCCTCTTCCTACCTATGTTGTTGGTCCCAATGTGAACCACGACCTCTGCCTGTTCACCCTCCCCCTTCAGAATGCCCTGCAGCCGTTCAGTGACATCCTTGACCCTGGCACCAGGGAGGCAACAAACCATCCTGGAGTCACGTCTACGGCCACAGAAACGCCTATCTGTTCCCCTTACGATAGAATCCCCTACCACTATTGCTCTCCCACTCTTTTTCCTCCCTTCCTGAGCAGCAGAAGCATCCCTGGTGCCAGGAAGTTGGCTGCTGCTGCCTTCCCCTGGTGAGTCATCCCCCTCAACAGTATCCAAATTGGTATACCTGTTTGAAAGGGGGGTGGCCACAGGGGTCCCCTGCACTACCTGCCGGCTTCTATTGCTCCGCCTGGTGGTCACCCATTTCCCTTCTGCCTGTGCAGCCCTAACCTGCGGCGTGACCAACTCATCAAACGTGTAATCCACGACCCTCTCAGCATCGTGAATGCTCCACAACCCATCCATCCGCAGCTCCAGCGCCTCAATACGGCCAGTTAGTAGCTGCAGCTGGATGCATTTCTGGCACACGTGGCCGTCAGGGACACTGGCAGCGTCCCTGAATTCCCACATAGAGCAAGAGGAGCATAACACGGGGCTGGGCTCTCCTGGCATGACTTACCCCCTTTAATTAATTTAAATTAATTCAATACCACCAGTTAAAGATATACTCTAGGGCGCTTATTTACCAACTGTCCCCACTACACCACAGAGACCCTAGAAAATATAAACCGCAGAATTTAAGCTTGGAATGAAAAGGAGAAAGAAATACTCACCAACCAATCACTTACCTGCTTCCTGGTGACATCACACTTGGATTACTTTTTACCTCTCTCCCATCATATGCTAATGTTATTTCTGAAGCAAAGTATTTGAATTGTTTGTTATAATTACGTTGATAATGTTTTTATTTGCATAGGAAATAGCTAAATAAATTGGTTGGTAACGCTTCTCCTTGTGCCCTGGTAGCTCTGACATGAGCAGAGAGCCAACTTGGCCAATCTTGTGCAGCATTTCAGCTGATGGTTGAACTTCAATTGGATGTTTTTCAGGATAAGTCAAAGCCAAATGAAGCATTACAACAAACCTTAGGTACAAACGTAAACACTGAACCACTTTTCTTAGAAGTAATTGGAATCATTTAACAATATCATCACAGGCTGTACCATTACAAACCTGAGATTATGTTTTGGTGGAATGTAATTTTTGTGATATCATTGGCTTAATTTCATTTGATGTATAAGCTGTTTTCATGTTTTATGCACTTCTCATCGACAATAACTTGCACTTGCCGTTAATATAGGAAAGCATTGCAAGGCAATTCACAGAGGAGAGGATGGCACAACCCTTTGCAGGAGGGTTAGTAGAGGTGACCAGCCATTGTTTCTGCTCCTGATTGCCATCAGAAACTCGTACTGGAAAGTGCTTGTGTGGATGTCAGTGAAGACAGGACCTGGGCTTAGTCATGGTGCAGCATATGGTCAAATAGTCACTTTCTGGACTCGTACATGAAGAATGGTCACTTGGGCGAAGTACTAGAAGGCTGCTTGCAGCTGGCGTTGCCTTGAATGGAGAAAAGGGAGAAAACTGGATAAAATCAAACTTAAAGCAAAAGCTATTCATGTTCGTTGGAAATGAATTTGGAAAATGATTCCTTTATAATCATTCACAAGTTGTTGAGAAGCAAAAGATCCTCCATGTGGAGCAGAGACAAGACCCGTAAGCAACTTTGACGCCTGCTGAAACTGGTAGATGTTGGAAATGGACAGAGCTTTAGGGTGTCATCGGAAAAAGGTATTTCTAAAGCAAACTTTTATTACTTACCGGGCCAGTCGATAAAAGCACCAAATGCTTCAGCAATTGCTTTGAGCCATAGTGTCTGCCTGGTGAGATCTGGCAGAGGCAGGCTGGGCAAGTTCTGGGTGATCACTGTAGCCATCAGTACCCAGGGACTAACAACCATGTTTTTCTGCTGCAACACCACCATTCTATGGCCCACAGCATCGAGAAACCTGTACACATCTCCAGATGGCTTCCGTGGAATATGTCTGTATAAATGTCAAAAGTACCACACAGTAAAAGGTTTTGCTTGCCAGTGTCGAACAGCGTGATACCACTGAACTTCTCATTGTGAGTTCACCTTTCTCATACAAGCACTCCCCCTATTTTGTTTTCATCTAATACCTTATTCAACAGGAGTCTACAAAAGTGAAGTATAAACAGATGACAGCAGAGACACACAGGTTATCTCAAGAGAGGAGTGTGCACATGTGCTGGGCCCAGGGTTTTATTTGTTTATTTCTGCATCTTAAGGGGCTATGAATCTGCAATGAATATAATATTTACCATATTACACCAGCAGGTCTTATTACTGTATTAAACAAGTGGGTCCCATTTACTGTATTACACCAAGGGCTCACATTACCAGTGTTAAACCGGGGGATCCCATTAACCTATTACACCGGCGCGTCCCATTTACCGTGCTACACCAGGCTTTTGGGAGGTGGGGGAGGGGACGGGCGTGTCCCGCTTACCTTGTTACACCGGGGGTTACATAGAAACATAGAAGATAGGAGCAGGAGTAGGCCATTCGGCCCCTCGAGTCCGCTCCGCCATTTAATGAGATCATGGCTGATCATCCAAATTCAGTACCCTGTCCCTGCTTTCTCCCCATATCCCTTTAGCCTCAAGAAATATATCCAACTCCTTGAATATATCGAATGAATTGGCCTCAACTGCCCTGTGTGGCAGAGAATTCCACAGGTTCACCACTCTCTGGGTGAAGAAATTCCTCCTCATCTCAGTCCTAAATGGCTTACCCCTTATCCTTAGACTGTGACCCCTGGTTCTGGACTCCCCCATCAGGAACATCCTTCCTACATCTAGTCTGTCTAGTCCTGTTGGAATTTTATAAGTTTCAATGAGATCCTCTCTCATTCTTCTAAACGCTAGCGAATATAAGCCTAATCGACCCAATCTCTCTTCATACGTCATTCCTGCCATCCCAGGTATCAGTCTGGTGAATCTTCGCTGCACTCCCTCCATGGCAAGAACATTCTTCCTCAGATAAGGTGACCAAAGCTGCACACAATACTCAAGGTGTGGTATCAACAAGGCCCTGTACAACTGCAGCAAGACATCTTCCTGTACTCGAATCCTCTCGCTATGAAGGCCAACATACCATTTGCTTTCTTGATCGCCTGCTGCACCTGCATGCTTACCTTCAGCGACTGGTGCACAAGGACACCCAGGTCTCGTTGCACTTCCCCTTTTCCCAATCTACTGCCGTTCAGATAATAATCTGTCTTCCTGTTTTTGCCACCAAAGTGGATAACCTCGCATTTATCCACATTATACTGCATTTGCCATGCATCTGCCCAATCACCCAACCTGTCCAAATCATACTGGAGTTTCTCTGCATCCTCCTCACAGCATACACGCCCACCCAGCTTTGTGTCGTCTGCAAACTTGGAGATATTACATCTAGTTCCCTCGTCTAGATCATTAATATATATTGTGAATAGCTGGGGTCCTAGCACCGATCCCTGCAGTACCCTGCCACTCGGAAAAAGCCCGTTTATTCCAACTCTTTGCTTCCTGTCTGCCAACCAGTTCTCTATCCAAGACAGTATCTTACCCACAATCCCATGTGCTTTAACTTTGCACGCTAATCTCTTATGCGGGACCTTATCGAAAGCCTTCTGAATGTCCAAATACACCACATCCACCGGTTTTCCCTTATCTATTTTACCAGTTACATCCTCAAAAAATTCCATTAGATTAGTCAAGCATGATTTACCTTTTGTAAATCCATGCTGACTTTGTCCGATCCTGTCACTATTTTCCAAGTGCTCTGCTATTACATCTTTTATAATGGACGCCAGCATTTTCCCCACTACCGATGTCAGGCTTACCAGTCTATAATTCACATTTACCTTGTTACGCCTGGGGGTCCCATTTACTGTTACACTGGGGAGGTTCCCATCTACTGTTACACCGGAGGGGTTCCCATTTACTGTTACTCCGGGGTTTCCATTTACTGTTACGCCGGGAGGTCCCATTTACTGTTACACCGGAGGGGGGGTCCGATTTACCGTTACACCGAGGGTTCCCATTTACCGTTACACCAGGGGTTCCCATTTACTGTTACATCGGGGAGGTTCCCATTCGCTGTGGTACACCGGGGGGGGGGGGGGGGGGGGGGAAAGAGTTGGGGGGTCCCATTAGCTGTGGTGCACGGGGGGAGTTGGGGGGTCCCATTAGCCGTGTTACACCGGGGGAGTTGGGGGGTCCCATTAGCCGTGTCACACCGGGGGAGTTGGAGGGTCCCATTAGCTGTGTTACACCGGGGGGGGGAAGGGGAAGGAGTTGGGGGGTCCCATTAGCCGTGTTACACTGGGGGAGTTGGTGGGTCCCTGACAACCACGTGTGCAGGAAGTGTGTCCAGCTGCAGCTACTGGCAGACCGCATTGCGGCGCTGGAGCTGCGATTGGATACATACTGGATCATTCGCGATGCTGAGGACGTCATGGATATCACGTTTAAGCAGTTGGTCACACCGCAGGCAAAGGTTGGACAGGCAGAAAGGGAAGGGGTGACCAACAGACAGAGTAGTAGGCACAGGCAGATAATGCAGGGGTCCCCTGTGGACATCCCCCTCTCAGATATACTGCTTTGAATACTGTTCAGGGGGATGGCTTATCAGAGGAAGGCAGCAGCAGCCAACTTCCTGGCACCAGGGATGGCTCTGCTGCACAGGACGGGAGAAAAAAAGAGGGGTGGAGCTATAGTAATAGGGGATTCTCTTGTAAGGGGAATAGATAGGCATTTCAGCGGCCGCAAACGAGACTCCAGGGTGGTGTGTTGCCTCCTGGTGCAAGGGTCAAAGATGTCTCAGAGCGGCTGCAGAACATTTTGGAAGGGGAGGGTGAACAGCCAGTTGTGGTGCATATAGGTACCAACGATATAGGTAAAAAACAGGATGAGATCCTAAAAGCTGAATATAGGGAGTTAGGAGGTAAATTAAAAAATAGAACCTCAAAAAAGGTAGTAATCTCAGGATTGCTACCAGTGCCACGTGCTAGTCAGAGTAGAAATAGAAGGATATTTCAGATGAATACATGGCTAGAGGAATTGTGCAAGGGGGAGGGATTCAAATTCCTGGGACACTGGAACCGGTTCTGGGGGAGGTGGGACCAGTACAAACCAGACAGTTTGCACCTAGGCAGGGCCAGGACCGATGTCCTAGGGGGAGTGTTTGCTAGTGCTCTGGGAGAGGGTTTAAACTAAAATGGCAGGGGGTTGGGAAACTGAGCAGGGAGACAGAGGAAAGGGAAACAAGGATAAAAGCAAAAGATAGGAAGGAGAAAAACAAAAGTGGCAGTCAGAGAAATCAACGGTTTAAATCAAACATGGCCACAGTAAATAATAATTCTAATAGGTCTAAGAGCGTTAAAAAAACAAGCCTGAAGGCTTTGTGTCTTAATGCGAGGAGCATTCGTAATAAGGTGGATGAATTAGCTGCGCAAATAGAGGTAAACGAATATGATTTGATTGGGATTACGGAAACATGGCTCCAGGGTGGCCAAGGCTGGGAACTCAACATCCAGGGGTATTCAATATTCAGGAAAGATAGGCAAAAAGGAAATGGAGGTGGGGTAGCATTGCTGGTTAAAGAAGGGATTAACACAATTGTAAGGAAGGATATTAGCTCTGATGATGTGGAATCTGTATGGGTAGAACTGAGAAATACCAAGGGGCAGAAAACGTTAGTGGGAGTGGTATATAGACCTCCAAACAGTAATGCAGAGGTTGGCGATGGCATTAAAAGGGAAATTAGAGAAGCGTGCAATAAGGGCACAGCAGTCATCATGGGTGACTTTAATCTACATATAGATTGGGCTAACCAAATTAGTAACAATACTGTGGAGGAGGAATTCCTGGAGTGTTTACGGGATGGTTTCCTGGACCAAAATGTCGAGGAACCAACCATAGATCAGGCCATCTTAGACTGGGTATTATGTAATAAGGATTAATTAGCAATCTTGTTGTACGAGGCCCCTTGGGTCGGAGCGATCATAATATGATAGAATTCTTCATTAAGATGGAGAATGAAGTAGTTGACTCAGAGACTAGGGTCCTAAATTTAAATAAAGGAAACTACGATGGTCTGAGGCGCGAGTTGGGTAGGATTGATTGGGGAATGGCACTCAAAGGGTTGACGGTGGATAAGCAATGGCAAACACTCAAAGACCGCATGGATGAACTACAGAATTTGTTCATCCCAGTTTGGCATAAAAATAAAACAAAAAAGGTGACTCAACCGTGGCTAACAAGGGAAATTAGGGATAGCATAAGATCCAAGGAGAGGACATATAAATTGGCCAGAAAAAGCAGTAAACCTGAGGATTGGGAGCAGTTTAGGATTCAAAGGAGGACAAAGGGATTAATTAAGAAGGGGAAAATAGAATGAGAGTAAGCTTGCAGGGAACATAAAAACTGACTGTAAAAGCTTTTATAGATATGTGAAGAGAAAAAGATTGGTGAAGTCAAGCGTAGGTCCCTTGCAGTCAGAATCAGGGGAATTTATAATGGGAAACAAAGAAACGGTAGACCAATTAAATACATATTTTGGTTCTGTCTTCACAAAGGAGGACACAAATAACCTCCCAGAGATGTCGGGGAACATAGGGGTCTGATGAAAGGGAGGAACTGAAAGAAATCAGTATTTGTAGGGAAATGGTGTTTGAGAAAATGACTGGATTGAAGGCCGATAAATCCCCAGGGCCTGATAATCTACATCCTAGGGTACTTAAGGAAGTGGCCCTAGAAATAGTAGATGCATTGCTGCTCATCGTCCAACATTCGATGGAATCTGGAACAGTACCCATGGATTGGAGGGTAGCTAATGTTACCCCACTATTCAAAAAAGGTAGCAGAGAGAAAACGGGGAATTACAGACCGGTAAGTGTGACATCAGTAGTGGGGAAAATGCTAGAGTCCATTATAAAAGATGTAATAGCAGAGCACTTGGAAAAGAGTGACAGGATCGGACAAAGTCAACATGGATTTACAAAAGGTAAATCGTGCTTGACTAATCTACTGGAATTTTTTGAGGATGTAACTGGTAAAATAGATAAGGGAGAACCAGTAGATGTGGTGTATTTGGACTTTCAGAAGGCTTTCGATAAGGTCCCGCATAAGAAATTCGCGTGTAAAGTTAAGGCACATGGGGACATAAAAAACCTGCAAAAGGACATAGACAGGCTAAGTGAGTGGGCAGAGATTTGGCAGATGCAATATAATGTTGGAAAGTGTGAGGTTATGCACTTTGGCAGAAAAAAATCAAAGAGCAAGTTATTATCTAAATGGAGAGAAACTGCAAAGTGCTACAGTACAAAGGGATCTGGGGGTCCTGGTGCATGAAACACAAAAAGTTAGTATGCAGGTGCAGCAGGTGATCAGGAAGGCCAATGGAATCTTGGCTTTTATTGCGAGGGGGATGGAGTATAAAAACAGGGAAGTCTTGCTGCAGTTATACAGGGTATTGGTGAGGCCACACCTGGAATATTGCGTGCAGTTTTGGTTTCCATATTTAAGAAAAGATATACTTGCTCTCGAGGCGGTTCAGAGAAGGTTCACTCGGTTGATTCCAGAGATGAGGGGGTTGACGTATGAGGAAAGGTTGAGTAGGTTGGGACTCTACTCATTGGAGTTCAGAAGAATGAGAGGCGGTCTTATCGAAACATATAGGATTGTGAGGGGGCTTGATCGGGTGGATGCGGTGAGGATGTTTCCACTGATGGGTGAGACTAGAACTAGGGGGCATAATCTTAGAATAAGGGGCTGCCCTTTCAAAACTGAGATGAGGAGAAACTTCTTCACTCAGAGGGTAGTAAATCTATGGAATTTGCTACCCCAAAGCGCTGTGGAAGCTGCAACATTAAATAAATTTAAAATGGAGATAGACAGTTTCCTAGCAGATAATGGAATTAGGGGTTACGGGGAGAGGGCAGGGAAGTGGACGTGAGTCTAGATTCGGATCAGCCATGATCCTATTGAATGACGGAGCAGGCCCGAGGGGCCGTATGGCCTACTCCTGCTCCCATTTCTTATGTTCTTATGTACACCGGGGGGTGTTGGGGGGGTCCCATTAGCCGTGTTACACGGGGGGAGTTGGGGGGGGGGCCCCATTAGCCGTGTTACCCGGGAGGGTGTTGGGGGGTCCCATTAGCCGTGTTACACGGGGGGACCCTTTAGCCATGTTACACCGGGGGAGTTGGGGGGTCCCATTAGCTGTGTTACATCGGGGGAGTTGGGGGTCCCATTAGCCGTGTTACACGGGGGGGGGGCGAGTTGGGGGGGTCCCATTAGCCGTGTTACACGGGGGGGGGGGGGGGGGGGGGTCCCATTAGCCGTGTTACCCGGGGAGGTGTTGGGGGGTCCCATTAGCCGTGTTACCCGGGGAGGTGTTGGGGGGTCCCATTAGCCGTGTTACACCGGGGAGGTGTTGGGGGGGTCCCATTAGCCGTGTTACCCGGGGAGGTGTTGGGGGGGTCTCATTAGCCGTGTTACACGGGGGAGTTGGGGGGGTCCCATTAGCCGTGTTACACGGGGCGAGTTGGGGGGGTCCCATTAGCCGTGTTACACCAGGGGAGCTGGGGGGGGTCGGTCCCATTAGCCGTGTTGTCTCTGCGCTCTTTAGATGAGGATTGACTGCCTCCTTTCCTTTGATAACTCTCTCAAATCATTTTCTCAGTTACAGACGTTAGGCTAACTGCTCATGTCTGGCCTGGCAAGGTTGCTAACTGTTGATAGCAAATAAAATCTTTACCTTGCAAGAAGGAATTACAATGCATCATTTTACTGTTCTTCCCCTACTAAGTTCCCTACAGGGATTGATGGACGGCGCAGACACGATGGGCCGAAGGGCCTCTTTCTGTGCTGTAAAACTCTATGACTCTAAGTGTTGCTAACTGACCTGGGGACCAAGTTGTACTGAGACCTCCTGACTGTCCCTGTTGCTAAGGATCTCACCGACGCAGGCTGCCCAAAGTAAATATGTATGCTTCCAAAGTTTTCACTCAGAATCTTCCTGGCTTTCAACAAGCCCTAAAACAGAAAAACAGTTTGATCACTTATTTTTAAATCTCATTGTTACTAGAAAACAGCTAAAATGGAGACATTATAACAAGAAACCTGTACAAACCGAAGTCGATTCCTTTGGCTTCGGTACTCCTAAAAGCTCGTGTGCATAGAGGGATTCCTCCAGGATTCGCTCGTAGCTTATACTTATGGGAACTAGGTACATGTCAAAGACTTCCCCCAGCAGAAAAGGCTCAATTGCAATGTTCAACAGTCCTATGAAAGAGAACATTTTACGTATCCAAGTTAAAAGAGAGCACTAATTGCCGTCAAATATTCTTAAACAATATTATTTATAGCATAAAGTATTTGCATTTATATAGGCAGCTTACCTTCTGCAATACTGTCTGTCATAGTATAAAAGAGTTGTCAAGTTGTTTTACGACACCTTAATACTACAACTATCAGCCTGAAACCATTAGCACTGACTTGTACGACTAGCTCTGAGTTGCTCTGGATTGCACAGAGCTCCGTGCATCAGCATCAGGATGGTGGTGAAATATTAAAGTTGAAGAGTAGACTGTTTAAAAAGATACCCCTGCACCAGTTGCACTTAAGCTGCAGCTTGTGCGATGCCCAGAGGGTACAGACTGCTTGTTAAAATCAGAATCACCCTCAGATTGGTAGCACCATTGCAAAGTGAAAACCGGACTGCATTTACTGTAATTGGAATGTAGCTGGCCCATTCTTTGAGGAAAGCACAAATTGTACTGTCAATAATATTGATTTTTTTTTTGACAAACTTGCTGTTTACTTCCCAAACGTTAGGAGGTATTTAAAATATTTAAACGAGCCTTTGTGCAGCAGGTGTCAGCTGTCACTCAGCTGGTAGCACTCTTGCATCGGAGTCAGAAGGTGGTGGGTTCAAGTCCCACTCCAGAGATTTGAGCACAAATTATAGGCTGACACTAGACTGCATACTGAGGGAGGTGACTGCACTATTGGAGGTGCTGTCTTTCAGATGAGACGTTAATCTGAGGACCCGTCTGCTCTCTCAGATGGATGCAATGGATCCCATGGCACTATTTCTAAGAGGAGCGGGGAAGTTCTCCCCAGTGTCCTGGCTAATATTTATCCCTCAACTAACATCACTAAAAAAAGAGACGATCCGGTCATTATCACATTGCTGTTTCCAGGACCTTGCTGTGCGCAAATTGGCTGCCGCGTTTCCCTACATTACAGCAGTGACTATACTTCAAAAGTACTTCATTGACTGTGAAGCATTCTGGGACATCCTGAGGGTCGTGAAAGGTGCTTTATAAAGGCAAGTTCTCTTTTTCTTTAATGGGAGGTTGTGCGATCATGCCTACACAAGGCAAATGTTTATTCTGTCATTTTGTTGGGGGCAGGGAGACAGTTGTTATAAAATATATCTAATACCAAATCTCACTTGGTTCTGTGCAATGGTTGAATCAGATTTAATTCAAACAACAGCTTGTATAGCCTCGGCCTCTCCTCCGCACCCACGCCCGAGCTAGGCACCTCCCGGACCCAGTCAACAAGCGGCCCCCGATCGCCGCCATCTTTGTGAAGGCTGGAGGGGCGGGCCTCAGCCGAGCGCCGCTACCTTAGTAAAGGGTGCGCGCGCAGCAGGAGCAGCTGAGACGTGGCGTCTCTCTGTTCCCCGCTCGGCTCGGGCAGGGCTCTCGGGAGTGCTGATCTCGGGCGGGGCTTGGCGAGCGGGAAGGGTTACCCCGGCAACCGGGCCCGCCGGCCGTCTCTCACAGCTGCAATCGGCGCTCTTAAAGCCAGCTCGGGAGGGTGGGGCCATGTCAGTGCGTGGGGGGGGGGGGGGGGGGGCACGGAGCTCCGTGGAGCCATCGCCGGCGCTGGGCTCGGGTGCTTTGTGGGCCTGCGGCTGAACAGCGGCTGCGGACCTCGAGCTGACCGGGGCGCTGGACTCGGCTGGGCCATGTCTTAGCGGGTGTTTGCCTCGGCCAACGGCATCAGGGTGACGGCCGAGGGAACGCGTTCATCCAGGTGCCGAGGCCCGGGCCCCGGGGCGGGAAAGAGGGATTGGAGCGGGGGATGAGGGCTCGGGCAGGGGAGGGGGGAGCGAGAGAGGGGGGGGGGTGGGGGAAGGGGAGCGAGAGAGGGCGGGGGGGGAGGGGAGCGAGAGAGGGCGAGGGGGGGAGGGGAGCGAGAGGGAGCGCGAGGGGGAGGGGAGCGAGAGGGAGAGGAGAGGGGGGAGAGGAGAGGAGAGGGGGGGGAGGGGAGAGGAGAGGGGGGGAGGGGAGAGGGAGAGGGGGGGAGGGGAGGGAGAGGGGGGAGGAGGGAGGGGGGGGAGGGGAGAGGAGAGGGGGAGGAGGGAGAGGAGAGGGAGGGGAGGGAGAGGAGAGGGGGGGAGGGAGAGGAGAGGGGGGGAGGGAGGGAGAGGAGGAGGGGGGAGGGAGAGGAGAGGGGGGGAGGGAGAGGAGAGGGGGGGAGGGAGAGGAGAGGGGGGGAGGGAGAGGAGAGGGGGGGAGGGAGAGGAGAGGGGGGGGAGGGAGAGGAGAGGGGGGAGGGAGAGGAGAGGGGGGGGAGGGAGAGGAGAGGGGGGGAGGAGAGGAGAGGGGGGGAGGGAGAGGAGAGGGGTGGGAGGGAGAGGAGAGGGGGGGAGGGAGAGGAGAGGGGAGGGAGAGGAGGGGGGGAGGGAGAGGAGAGGGGAAGAGGGAGAGGAGAGGGGGGGAGGGAAGGAGGAGGAGGAGGGAAGAGGGAGAGGGGAAGAGGGAGAGGAGGGGGGGAGGGAGAGGAGAGGAGGGGAGGGAGAGGGACAGGAGGGGGGGAGGGGGAGGGAGAGGGGAGAGGGAGAGGGAGAGAGAGAGAGAGGAGAGAGTGTAAAGCAGGGGAGAGACAGGGGGAGGGAGGGGAAAGAGTGAGGGAGAGCTCGCCTTCTTCCTTCGCAGGGGTCCCATCGGGCCAGGCCTGAGGCGCTCCTTCCCCCCTCTCTCTCCAGGCTAATCCCGAACTAAATCCAGCAGTCTCTCTCTCTCTTGTCCCCCCCAGTCTCTCTCTTCTCTCTCTTGTCCCCCCCAGTCTCTCTCTCTCTTGTCCCCCCAGGTCCTCTCTCTCTCTTCTCACACCCAGTCTCTCTCTCTCAATTTTTTTCAATTCAAATTGCTTTATTGGCCCAAAGCACAGAAATACATGTATGATTGACCACATAAACACCGATCTAGACATAGTGTATAGACAAGTATACCCATGTATACATAGCTATATGCACATATAATATGCATATAATCTTTTCTCAGATTTAATGTGTCACTGGTTGTCCCTCTGCTTGTGGCAAGCTGTAACATAGTTTGCCGCTATAGTTACACATTTTCTCTGTTCCCCCAATAGATATGGGAGTTTTTGGAGGTCATTCAAATTTTTGAATTCAGGGCATATTTTGTGAATTTTGGGGTAGAAATTCTCCCTCATGTCCTGATAGTTTCCGCAAGTTTGTGAGGAAGTGCATCTCTGTCTCCACCACTCCCTGACTGCAGTGAGAGCATATCCTGTTCTCTCTTGGCAGCCGGGGTCTACCTGTGTCTGCCTTTTTCGATGGGCCAGGCTATGTTTCACTAAGTCTGTACATTGTCAAGGTTTTCCTCACTTTGCTATCCTTTACCATGGTCAGGTATTCAGCCATGGTGTATTGTCTGTTTAGGGCCAAATAGCAATCAAGTTTGTTTTGGGTTTTTTGTCGTTTCTGTCCAATAGGTCAAGTATTTTTCCTTTTGTTTAGTGATAATTGTGTTGGGTTTGAATTCTCTGTGCTAGGGTGTCACTGTCCTGGGGCTGGTTATTATTATTAGTGTCTCTCTCTCTCTCTTCCCCCCAGTCTCTCCTCTCTCTTCTCCTCTCTCTCCCCCCTAGTCTCTCTCTCTTTCTCTCTTCCCCCCAGTCCTCTCTCTCTCTCCTCTCTCTTCCCCCCAGTCTCTCCCCTCTTTCTCTCTCTCTCCCCCCCCCCAGTCTCTCTCTCTTTCTCTCTTCCCCCCCAGTCTCTCTCTCTCTTTCTCTCTTCCCCCCCAGTCTCTCTCTCTCTCTCTCTCTCTTCCCCCCCAGTCTCTCTCTCTCTCTCTCTCTCTTCCCCCAGTCTCTCTCTCTCTCTCTCTCTCTTCCCCCCAGTCTCTCTCTCTTTCCTCTCTTCCCCCCCCCCCCCAGTCTCTCTCTCTCTTTCTCTCTCTCCCCCCCCCAGTCTCTCACAATTCACAATTCAAATCGCTTTATTGGCATGATAAGTTACATCTTATGTTGCCAAAGCATCAAAATACATTTATGGTTGAGCACATAAACGCAGTTCTATTCATACAGTGTATAAAACAGGTATATCCCCGAGTGTATAAATATACATTCGCATTGTTTATATATATTCATTTCTTAGTTTACTGGTTGTCCCTCTGTTCATGGCAAGCTGTAACATAGTGTGCCGCCAGTGTTACACAGCTTCTCTCCTCTCCCAGTAGGAATGGGAGTTTTTGGTTGTCATTCAGATTTCTGAATTCAGGGCATATTTGTGAGAATTTTTGGTAGAAATTCTCCCTGATGTCCTGATATTTTCCACAGGCTGTGAGGAAGTGCATCTCTGTCTCCACTACTCCCTGACTGCAGTGAGAGCATATCCTGTCTTCTCTTGGCAGCCTGGTCTGCCTGTGTCTGCCTTTTTCCGATCGTTAGGCTATGTTCGCTAAGTCTGTACCTTGTCAAGGTTCTTCTCAGTTTGTTATCCTTTACCATGGTCAGGTAATCAGCTATGTTGTATTGTCTGTTTAGGGCCAAGTAGCAATTGAGTTTGCTTTGGGTTTTTGTTGTTTCTGCCCAATATGTCAGATATTTTTCCTTTTGCTTAGCGACGATTGTGTTGGGTCGAATTCTTTGTGTTACCCTGTCACTGTCCTGGGCTGGTTATTGTTAGTATTGTTAGTAGTTACTTCACTGAGTCCCAGGACTAGTGGGACTGAGGGTATTCTTCTTTATGGTCAGCTCTTGGCATTTCAGGGCGTCGTTAGTGATAGCATTGGGGGTTGCTCATTTGTAGGTGATTTCAAAATTTGGTGGCTCTTTTTTGGATAGTGATTATTAATGGATATTGGCCTAGTTCGCCCTGCATGCATTGTTTACTGTTTTCCTTTGAGTCCGGAGGATACTTTTACAGAATTCTGCATGTAGGATCTCAATTGGGTGTTTGTCCCATTTTGCAAATTCTTGTTGAGTTAGCGGTCCCCATACTTCACTGCCATA